>NW_027506871.1:1720000-1745000 GCF_052324685.1 Brachyhypopomus gauderio
CCGTATGGAGTTTCTCAGTTACTGCAATGAGTGCAGTTTCCGTAGAATGTGCCGGCTTGAAGCCAGATTGGTTGGGGTCCTGAAGCTGGTTCTGTGAGAGAAAGGAGGATAGCTGGTTGTGTACAGCCCGTTCAAGGATCTCAGAGAGGAATGAGAGGAGAGATACCGGTCTGTAGTTGCTGATGTTGGTGGCGTCAAGGTTGGGTTTCTTTAGGATTGGCACCACCCTAGCCGCCTTGAATGATGATGGCACAATTCCTGAAGATAAGGAGTTGTTGATGATGGTCGAGATGAAAGGGAGGAGTTCGTGGGAGATTGTCTGGAGGAGTGTGGATGGGATGGGGTCCAGAGGGCATGTGGTGGGACTGCTGGATGTCAGCAGCTGAAGCACCATCTCAGCTGAGAGAGGAGAGAAGGAGGTTAGAGAAAAGGGAGGAGTAGGAGGGGACACAGTGGGCACAGGGACTAGGGAAAAGGTGCTGCGAATCGTATTGACCTTCTCTTCAAAGAAGGTGACAATCATCTGCAGTAAGAGAAGTGGGAGTTGGAGGGGGGGAGGGTTTGAGGAGAGAAGAGAAGATTTTGAACATCTTGCGTGGATCTGATGTAGATGCCTCCAGCTTCTCTCTGTAAAATGATGTCTTTGCAGCAGTTAGGTCCATGGAGAATAGGGACAGGAGAGACTGATACAAGCGAAGATCAGCAGTAAGCTTTGATTTCCTCCATCGCCTCTCAACCATCCTCAGTTCTTGTCGGTTGTTACGTAGGGTGTCCGAGAGCCAAGGAGCAGGTGGGGAGGATCTTGTGGGTTTGGAAGAGAGGGGACATAAGAGGTCAATAGATGAAGAGAGGGAGGACAATAAAGTGTCAGTGGCGGTGTCTGTGGAGAGACAAGAGAAAGAGTCATGGGACGGGAGGGTTGTGGTGATAGTAGAGGCAAGTACTGATGGAGAGATGGAATGAAGGTTACGACGGATGTTGGTAGTGCCTGTAGCAGTAAGGGTGTGACGGTGGGGAGGAAGAGATAAGGAAAAAGATACAAGGTGATGGTCTGAACAGTGGAGAGGGGTTACTGCAATGTCCATCACTGCAGGTGGTCTGGTGAAGACCAGGTCTAAGACATTGCCTGCTCTGTGTGTTGGAGAAGACTGGGTGAGGTTGAGGTTGAATGATGACAGCAGAGGAAGAACGCCAGATGATTGTAGTTTATCTGTTGGGAGGTTGAAGTCACCAAGCAGAAGAAGAGGAGTTTCATCATTAGGGAGGACGCTCAGAAGTGTGTCTAATTCCTCAGTGAAGTTACCTAGGGTGCAGGGTGGACGATAAACAACAATGATGTGAAGTGTGGTTGGGAAGCGTACAGTGACAGCATGATACTCAAATGTTGAGAAGGTAATTTGTGGGAAAGTGCAAGGAGTAAAGCGCCAGCAACTGGACAGAAGCAATCCAGTGCCACCTCCCCTTCCAGTCTGTCTTGGAGAGTGCGAGAAGGAAAATGCAGATGACAGGGCAGCAGGAGTAGCAGAGTTCTCTGGGGTGATGCATGTCTCTGTTAGGGCCAAGAAGTCAAGGGACTGATGAGCTGCAATGGCTGTGATGAAGTCTGCTTTCTGGACTGCAGACTGGCAGTTCCAGAGCCCCCCGGTCGCAATGATCGGGGTGTTTGTTGAGAGTGGAGGGTAGATGAGGTTACTGGTTGTGCGTTTTCTGTAGTGATGTTTGCATTGACGGCGACTATAGGGAGTAAGAACAGGGATGGAAAAACACATGATGAATAATGAATGAAGGTAGTATATGATGTGTGTCAAGAATGTGATACTTAATCAAGAAATGAAGATGGGCTTTAGTTGATTGAAGAGTAGAGGATGTCTCAGTTATTCACACTTCCTAACCCGAAACTAAGACAGCTGATTTCACTAATGACAACAATAGATATCAAGTAGACTACAGACTAGCAGAATCAAGCTGAAAGTAAAGTAATCCAAGGCCTACCTTAAAACCAGAAGACAATCCCAAGAAAAACACAGCACACAGAAAAACACAGTCCCCGTCCGTATACCTGTCCCTGTCTGGCTGTCCTGACTGGTAACACACATTACCCTGACTAGTAATACTCTCCTGACTGGTAACACACATTACCCTGACTAGTAATACTCTCCTGACTGGTAACACACATTACCCTGACTAGTAATACTCTCCTGACTAGTAACACACATTACCCTGACTAGTAATACTCTCCTGACTGGTAACACACATTACCCTGACTAGTAATACTCTCCTGACTGGTAACACACATTACCCTGACTAGTAATACTCTCCTGACTAGTAACACACATTACCCTGACTAGTAATACTCTCCTGACTGGTAACACACATTACCCTGACTAGTAATACTCTCCTGACTGGTAACACACATTACCCTGACTAGTAATACTCTCCTGACTGCTTTAGTGCTTTTCCTTCTCTGGGTCATTATTGCTTTTAAAGTTATCACTGTGTTATACTTTACATTACCTGCAGACACGTGATTACTATACTTGTGTGTGTCACAGTGTGCGTAACGTGTACTGCTGGTCTCTGCCCATAAGCTGTGTGACCGTCACAGGTCTGGGGTGAGTATGTCTGGTGTGTGTGTGGGGGGGTGTGTGTGTGCGCGCGTCTGGGCTGTGTATGCCTCAGAGTGTGTGTGCATGCTTCTGGGGTGTGTGCGTGTGGGGGGGGGCTGTGTCTGGGGTAAGAAAGGCTTAATTTCTCTAAACCAAACTTTCCATATTGGATAAAAACATTTGATTTGATATATTCATTGTTTATGTCAGTGTTGATAGTGTTTATTCTAGGGTCTCTGTAGTGGAGTTCAGATTAGGTTTTTGTCATGGTTTGTCTGTTTCTAGGTCTGTTAAGCCCCGCCCACCACCCCCCCTGGTTCACCTGGGGACGTGGACACTGGCCAGAGCAGAGCACAGCATTGTGGGTCAGGTCACAGGCCATGTGGTGTGTGTTCTGTTTCTACGGCTACAGTGGGTGTGTTCTTTTTGTGGGAGTGTCTACAGACAGGTACTGACATCTCTCACATAATCACTCATGCTACTGAGGTTCTGTGTTGTTGGTTATAATTTTATATGTGCAGTACGTATAATTCTATGAAGCTCATTTTAAACAAAATATTAATTTGAGTATGAGTGGCTTTAAGATTTTGTAGTTGAAAAGTTTGCTGTATGCAGGGGCTACTCTAGGGGCTAGATATGCACTAGTGTACACACACACACACACTCACGCTCTATCACACTTACTCCCAGGTAATAACTCTGATCTTTATTTGTATAGCACCTTTCATACATACATGCAACTCAGTCCTTTACAAAATAAAAAACGTATAAAACATATAATAAAATAATTTAAATAATTAAATATAATAATTAAAAAAATAAATAATTAAATAGATAATTATTAAAATAATAGAAGAAAACAAAAATAAATAATGTAGTAAATTAATAAGATGGCAAAACTACTAAACTAATAGAATAGACATAAAATGTAGTTTAGTAAAATAATGTGATAAAGTAATAAAATAATTAACCGTTGAAGTTCCTTAACTAATGCAGCTGTAAGCAGGAAGTTTTGAGGCTCTTCTTGAAGCTGTAGCGTGTTCTCCACACAGGCCACCTGCACCAGAACCTCCCCTCCGTGTGACTCCACCAGTGCAGTTTTCCAGGCAGAGGCCAAGTAAGTGTGTGTGTGTGTGTGTGTGTGTGTGTGTGTGTGTGTGTGTGTGTGTGTGTGTGTGTGTGTGTGTGTGTGTGTGTGTGTGTGTACGTGTGCGCGCGTGAGAGAGTGCGTGTGTATGGTGTGTTCATGCGCGTGTGTGTTATGGTGTGTGTGTGTGTGTGCTAGCTTGTGTGCTCAGCTCGTTTTTATATAAAACGTTATATAAACGTTTTGAGCGTATCTTCTCTCTGTTGCGTGCGTGTGTGTTTATATAAACGGTTTGAGCGGTCTTCTCTGTGTTGGCGCGTGTATGTTTATATAAATGTTTTGAGCGTATCTTCTCTCTGTGTTGGCGCGTGTGTTTATATAAACGTTTTGAGCGTATCTTCTCTGTGTTGCGCGTGTGTGTTTATATAAATGTTTTGAGCATATCTTCTCTCTGTGTTGGCGCGTGTATGTTTATATAAATGTTTTGAGCGTATCTTCTCTCTGTGTTGGCGCGCGTGTGTTTATATAAACGTTTTGAGCGTATCTTCTCTGTGTTGCGCGTGTGTGTTTATATAAACGTTTTGAGCGTATCTTCTCTCTGTGTTGGCGCGTGTATGTTTATATAAATGTTTTGAGCGTATCTTCTCTCTGTGTTGCGCGCGTGTGTTTATATAAACATTTTGAGCGTATCTTCTCTCTGTGTTGGCGCGTGTATGTTTATATAAATGTTTTGAGCGTATCTTCTCTCTGTGTTGGCGCGCGTGTGTTTATATAAACGTTTTGAGCGTATCTTCTCTGTGTTGCGCGTGTGTGTTTATATAAATGTTTTGAGCATATCTTCTCTCTGTGTTGGCGCGTGTATGTTTATATAAATGTTTTGAGCGTATCTTCTCTCTGTGTTGGCGCGCTTGTGTTTATATAAACGTTTTGAGCGTATCTTCTCTCTGTGTTGCGCGTGTGTTTATATAAACGTTTTGAGCGTATCTTCTCTCTGTGTTGCGCGTGTGTGTTTATATAAATGTTTTGAGCATATCTTCTCTCTGTGTTGGCGCGTGTATGTTTATATAAATGTTTTGAGCGGATCTTCTCTCTGTGTTGGCGCGCTTGTGTTTATATAAACGTTTTGAGCGTATCTTCTCTCTGTGTTGCGCGTGTGTTTATATAAACGTTTTGAGCGTATCTTCTCTCTGTGTTGTGCGTGTGTGTTTATATAAATATTTTGAGCGTATCTTCTCTCTGTGTTGGCGCGTGTATGTTTATATAAATGTTTTGAGCGTATCTTCTCTCTGTGTTGGCGCGCGTGTGTTTATATAAACGTTTTGAGCGTATCTTCTCTCTGTGTTGGCGCGCTTGTGTTTATATAAACGTTTTGAGCGTATCTTCTCTCTGTGTTGCGCGTGTGTGTTTATATAAATGTTTTGAGCGTATCTTCTCTCTGTGTTGTGCGTGTGTGTTTATATAAATATTTTGAGCGTATCTTCTCTCTGTGTTGGCGCGTGTATGTTTATATAAATGTTTTGAGCGTATCTTCTCTCTGTGTTGGCGCGCGTGTGTTTATATAAACGTTTTGAGCGTATCTTCTCTCTGTGTTGGCGCGCTTGTGTTTATATAAACGTTTTGAGCGTATCTTCTCTCTGTGTTGTGCGTGTGTGTTTATATAAATGTTTTGAGCGTATCTTCTCTCTGTGTTGTGCGTGTGTGTTTATATAAATGTTTTGAGCATATCTTCTCTGTGTTGGCGCGTGTATGTTTATATAAATGTTTTGAGCGTATCTTCTCTCTGTGTTGGCGCGCTTGTGTTTATATAAACGTTTTGAGCGTATCTTCTCTCTGTGTTGCGCGTGTGTGTTTATATAAATGTTTTGAGCATATCTTCTCTCTGTGTTGGCGCGTGTATGTTTATATAAATGTTTTGAGCGTATCTTCTCTCTGTGTTGGCGCGCTTGTGTTTATATAAACATTTTGAGCGTATCTTCTCTCTGTGTTGGCGCGCTTGTGTTTATATAAACATTTTGAGCGTATCTTCTCTCTGTGTTGCGCGTGTGTTTATATAAACGTTTTGAGCGTATCTTCTCTCTGTGTTGTGCGTGTGTGTTTATATAAATATTTTGAGCGTATCTTCTCTCTGTGTTGGCGCGTGTATGTTTATATAAATGTTTTGAGCGTATCTTCTCTCTGTGTTGGCGCGCGTGTGTTTATATAAACGTTTTGAGCGTATCTTCTCTCTGTGTTGGCGCGCTTGTGTTTATATAAACGTTTTGAGCGTATCTTCTCTCTGTGTTGCGCGTGTGTGTTTATATAAATGTTTTGAGCGTATCTTCTCTCTGTGTTGTGCGTGTGTGTTTATATAAATGTTTTGAGCATATCTTCTCTCTGTGTTGGCGCGTGTATGTTTATATAAATGTTTTGAGCGTATCTTCTCTCTGTGTTGGCGCGCTTGTGTTTATATAAACGTTTTGAGCGTATCTTCTCTCTGTGTTGCGCGTGTGTGTTTATATAAACGTTTTGAGCATATCTTCTCTCTGTGTTGGCGCGTGTGTGTTTATATAAATGTTTTGAGCGTATCTTCTCTCTGTGTTGGCGCATGTGTGTTTATATAAACGTTTTGAGCGCATCTTCTCTCTGTGTTGGCGCGCTTGTGTTTATATAAACGTTTTGAGCGTATCTTCTCTCTGTGTTGGCGCGCTTGTGTTTATATAAACGTTTTGAGCGTATCTTCTCTCTGTTGCGCGCTTGTGTTTATATAAACGTTTTGAGCGTATCTTCTCTCTGTGTTGCGCGCGTGTGTCTATATAAATGTTTTGAGCGTATCTTCTCTCTGTGTTGGCGCGCGTGTGTTTATATAAACGTTTTGAGCGTATCTTCTCTCTGTGTTGCGTGTGTGTGTTTATATAAATGTTTTGAGCGTATCTTCTCTCTGTGTTGTGTGTGTGTGTTTATATAAATGTTTTGAGCGTATCTTCTCTCTGTGTTGCGCGCGTGTGTTTATATAAATGTTTTGAGGGTATATTCTCTCTGTGTTGCGTGCGTGTGTGTTTATATAAACGTTTTGAGCGTATCTTCTCTGTGTTGCGTGTGTGTGTTTATATAAATGTTTTGAGCGTATCTTCTCTCTGTTGCGTGCGTGTGTGTTTTTATAAACGTTTTGAGCGTATCTTCTCTCTGTGTTGCGCGTGTGTGTGTTTATATAAACATTTTGAGCGTATCTTCTCTCTGTGTTGTGCGTGTGTGTTTATATAAATGTTTTGAGCGTATCTTCTCTCTGTGTTGTGCGCGTGTGTTTATATAAACGTTTTGAGCGTATCTTCTCTCTGTGTTGGTGCGTGTATGTTTATATAAATGTTTTGAGCATATCTTCTCTCTGTTGTGTGCGTGTGTGTTTTTATAAACGTTTTGAGCGTATCTTCTCTCTGTGTTGCGCGTGTGTGTGTTTATATAAACATTTTGAGCGTATCTTCTCTCTGTGTTGTGCGTGTGTGTTTATATAAATGTTTTGAGCGTATCTTCTCTCTGTGTTGTGCGCGTGTTTATATAAACGTTTTGAGCGTATCTTCTCTCTGTGTTGGTGCGTGTGTGTGTTTAGAGTTGCAATAGAAGATGGCACCGGCGAGGCACAAGTCTGGTTTTCTTCAGAAACCGTTGCTAAGCTGCTGTTGTTGGCAGTGCCTGAGTGGGAGGGGCTACAGCGACATGTCAGGGCCAAAGGTCATCTGAGAGTGTACGCACGTGCACGGAGCATGGTGGGTCTTCACACCACGCTGTTGCCCCAGACTGCACTGGTCATTACAGCTGTTTACTCATAGTACCACACACACAAGACCAGCTCCACACTAGGGCTGCCACAAACGATTAATTTTATAGTTGACTAATCACGATTAATTTGTATGATTAGTCGACTAATCGGATCGTACGTTAATTGGATATAAAACATACAGCTTATCGCACTAGAATGCAACTGCTATTATATAACCATCATTAGATTTCAGCTATGCTAACTAAGAATAAAAACAATTAAGATCGTAGTTCATTAAACCTTTAATGAAATATGCAGCTTGTTGCAATCAACAATTATTAAAATAAGTATAAGGCACTGGCTTAAACAACACAAAAATAAATACAATAATAAAAAAATAATTTTTAAAAGTTTTTCTTTCTCTCATTTGTCTCTGGCATCAAACTTGGCTACATTTAAATGAAATTAGGTAGGTACCTGAAAATAAGGAATTATTCACAAAAATAAAGTTTTGGTCTCACTGACGTTACAGAAAACACTTGAATGTGTGCTAAGGCTAATGAAACAAATCGCCATCGCTAATGCTAACTTTTACAGCCATCAAGATGAGTAAGTACTAACTTAATTTTAGCAGCTAACTAGTAATTTAGATTACTGAGATGACGGTCCCTCTTCATCATTGTCACAATCAGCCACAATGTACTTCAGGAGCTCATACATCGCGGTTGTGCTGCCGTGGAAGGCAAGTTCTGCCTTGCAGATATTGCACTGCACACGTTTCTCTTTCATTTTCTTAAAGTGATCCCACACTTTTGAGTTCCTTAGCCGGGTAGCCACGATACCAGAGCCTGTCTGTATAACATCCTGGGATGTCGTTTACACTACTCCACATGTGTGTCAAGGACAGAAAGGCAGACGCAGCAGTTTGGAGAGAAAAACGTTTTTTTTATAAAAACAAAAAACTATGCATCAACTATTAAATTAGTCGTCGACTATTTTAATAGTCGAGATAATCGTGACTAGTCGACTAATCATGGCAACCCTACTCCATTCACGTTAGCTCATCTCCACACACGCTAGATTCTACAACAATGTTCCACACTACAGCAGTTTGCCCCACTCTAGAGCTGCACTACAGCTCTTCGTATTCTAGAACCTCTCCCCACATTCTAGAACCTCTCCCCACATTCTATCATGGTTCCACACATTCTGGAGTGATTCTGTGCTTTGATGTAGACATTCTACAGTGTGAGTTGTTGCTGTCGAGCTTTGGCTGGCTGGTCCTTCTGTTTATCTCTCCACCCTCTACTCCAGTAGTGCCTTATGCAGCAGAATCGTGTGTGTGTGTGTGTGTGTGTGTGTGTGTGTGTGTGTGTGTGTGTGTGTGTGTGTGTGTGTGCGCGCGCGCGCACAAGCATATTTATGTATGTTTACCCAGGTGTGTGATATTGACTTTGATGTACTTCAGCTGTGTTAACTGTGTATGTGTGTGTGTGCTCACCCCGATGATCCTCTTGATACGGTACCTCTGCTCTCTCTGTTCGTGTGTGTGTGTGTCTGGCAGGTGTGTGACACACACCCTGATGATCCTCTGGTACGGTACCTCTGCTGTCTCTGTTCAAGCAGCACTATCTGTCGCCAGGTTACCCTCACCTGCAAACTACGCTCACACAAGCCAGGTGACACACACACACACACTCTCTCTCTCTCTCTCTCTCACACACACACACTCTCACTCTCTCTCACACACACACAAACACACACACACACACAACCTACAACCTGAATAAACTAAGTAACACACCTCACACACTGTCCTTATCAAACCAAATAAGTTAAATATCTTTTTATCTCACACTCATTCACTCACCTGAACTTATGAATGTGTATGTGTGTGTGTGTGTGTGTGTGTGTGTGTGTGTGTGTGTGTGTGTGTGTGTGTGTGTGTGTGTGTGTGTGTGTGTGTGTGCATGTGTGTGTTCTAGAAAATGCCCAGCTGAGGAACATGAGTAGAGGAGACAGAGAGTTCATCACCAAGTTTCCCCTCCCTCTACATCTGAACTGCACTGAACTACACACACACGCGCGCAGTGACACACACACGCGCGCAGTGACACACACACGCGCGCAGTGACACACACACACGCGCGCAGTGACACACACACACGCGCGCAGTGACACACACACACGCGCGCAGTGACACACACACACGCGCGCAGTGACACACACACACGCACGCAGTGACACACACACACGCAGTGACACACACACACACACACGCAGTGACACACACACACACACACGCAGTGACACACACGCGCGCGCAGTGACACAAACCCTGTACACTAGAACTGTCTCATGGAAAGAAACTGAGAATAATCATGAAAGAATGATCACTGATGAGAGAGAGAGAGAGAGGTGTATATATGGCTATGGCTGACTGCCATAGCTTCCCAGCGACCTGCCCCCTGACCAATCACAAACCAGGAGGTGGCCAAGGGGCGGGCTTTTGGGGATGTGAACAGTTAACACTAGAATGGGGTTTGTAACGAGGTCACAGCTAGAGGCATGTGTGTTGGGTAAGACACTCGCATGCGTGTTGGGTGAGACACTCGTGTGTTGGGTGAGACGGTCACGTGTAGAGTGCTGGTCCTGTCAGAGTGAGTACCCTTTACACACACTAACTGTCTGATAACTTCACTTCTGCTTGTCTGATGTTAATTTAAGTATTTTAATGGTCATGTGGACACTATACCAGTGGACCTCCCAGTTAGCATGGGGCCAGAATGACAGGCTCCTACTGGGGCTTCAAGGGTTTACTGGGACAGGGTCCTCTTAATGGGGCTTACTGGGACAGGGTCTTCTTAATGGGGCTTACTGGGACAGGGTCCGCTTAATGGGGCTTACTGGGACAGGGTCCGCTTAATGGGGTTTACTGGGACAGGGTCCTCTTAATGGGGCTTACTGGGACAGGGTCCTCTTAATGGGGCTTACTGGGACAGGGTCCTCTTAATGGGGCTTACTGGGACAGGGTCCTCTTAATGGGGCTTACTGGGACAGGGTCCTCTTAAGGGGGCTTACTGGGACAGGGTCCTCTTAATGGGGCTTACTGGGACAGGGTCCTCTTAATGGGGCTTACTGGGACAGGGTCCTCTTAATGGGGCTTACTGGGACAGGGTCCTTTGGCTGGAAGATCTTGCATTTCAATATTTGTGAGTTTCATTTTTGTCGTTTTGTCTGTTTTCTTCATTTGATTGACTTTTTAGACAATGTTATCGCACACAGATGTTTTTAATCATATGATTTACATTAATCATGTGTAAATTATGTGTCCAGAAATAAAACCAATTCAGAATTCAATTAAATGCAAAATGCTTTAAATTTCTTCATTATGGTTGTACTTGGTGTACGGGTGGTGGAGGTTTTTTGGGTGGGGGTGGTTAAGGTTACATTTCAGTTCAGCAGTTAAGGATTTAAGGGAATATCATTTATTGTTAATAGATTTCATAACACCACCACTGCATTAGTCCCCTGTGTGTGTGTGTGTGTGTGTGTGTGTGTGTGTGTGTGTGTGTGTGTGTATTGTTGCATGTTTGCACACGTGTGTGTGTGTTTGCTGAGATGACTGATCTATGTCCTTGGGTGTGTGTGTGTTTGAGAGAGATCAATGCCTGTGTGTGCATTACAAAACCACCCAAAGCTTCAGAGGCTACCACAGTCTAAAAATATTAATCACTTTATAGAAGTAAAAACCAACCAAAGAATCTGTGTGTGTGTGTGTGGGGGAGTTTTTTGCATTTGGGTTTAAAGACTTGGGTTACTAAGACTTTATAATATTATATTTCATATGTTAATAATGGCTTTACATGGTATAAAAAACTCGCGCATGTGTGTGTTCAATTTAGTTTGAATAAACTTGGTCTAACAAACTTAACGTCTCCACCAATCAGAACTATTCATTTCTGGATTCAAACAATCATTACAAAGTAATCTGTAAAAACATATGACGCCAGAGTTGAAACGGCTTTCACCAAATACACACACACACACACACACACAGATAAATAAACTAATGCAAACACCAACATGTATATCTATAATGAATGTGTGTGTGAGTAGCATAATGGAGTGGCTGGCATCCATGTGTTGTTTGGTGTGAGACAGTTATCACGCGTATTTGCGTGTGTGTGTGAGACACTAGAGCTGCTCCAGTGTGATGTTACATGAGTGGGAGGGTGTGGTGGTTTGTGGTTATCTCCGTGTCCCCCTGTCCTCTCTCCTGGAGGGCAGAGATAGAGGCGCGAGTAAGAAATGCCCCTTCTGTCATCAGCTCTGACTGGACGACCCTCAGCGCTGTAGCTCCACAGCCCACAGAGGACTATCGATCCGGGCACTCGCAACTTGG
Source organism: Brachyhypopomus gauderio (assembly GCF_052324685.1). Taxonomy (NCBI): domain Eukaryota; kingdom Metazoa; phylum Chordata; class Actinopteri; order Gymnotiformes; family Hypopomidae; genus Brachyhypopomus; species Brachyhypopomus gauderio. The sequence goes on from NW_027506871.1 coordinate 1,731,832, forward strand.
GATTTCCCGACTGGACCCAAACAAGAAACATGGGGAAATAACAGTGGGATTAACTGAGATTAACAACATGCCTGGAACGTGCTAGACTTAGAACCTGTGTTCCACTGTAGTGATGAGCAGGTAGTGATTACACTGGAAAGACTTTTCAAGAATAAAGTGGTTGTGACTTTAGGTGTAAAGAGGTAAGGTAGCTGTTTGGATAAGTCTGACGGGTGTCTGTCTGTGTGTGTGTGTGTGTGTGTGTGTGTGTGTGTGTGTGTGGGATGTCTGATGGGGTGTATTTGATGATGTGTTTTTCATCTTTTTAACATTAAATGGTAGAACAATATTCAGTGCAGGATCAGTCCAGGTGTTTTAAAGGTTCATAACTCAGTTGGGTGTGTTGGTGATGGTTCATAACTCAATTGGGTGTGTTGGTGATGGTTCATAACTCAGTTGGGTGTGTTGATGGTTCATAACTCAGTTGGGTGTGTTGGTAAAGGTTCTTAACTCAGTTGGGTGTGTTGGTGAAGGTTCATAACCCAGTTGGGTGTGTTGGTGATGGTTCATAACTCAGTTGGGTGTGTTGGTGAAGGTTCTTAACTCAGTTGGGTGTGTTGGTGAAGGTTCATAACCCAGTTGGGTGTGTTGGTGAAGGTTCATAACTCAGTTGGGTGTGTTGGTAATGGTTCATAACTCAGTGGGGTATGTTGGTGAAGGTTCATAACTCAGTTGGGTGTGTTGATGGTTCGTAACTCAGTTGGGTGTGTTGATGGTTCGTAACTCGGTGAAGGTTCATAACTCAATTGGGTGTGTTGGTGATGGTTCCTAACTCAGTTGGGTGTGTTGATGGTTCATAACTCAGTTGGGTGTGTTGGTGAAGGTTCTTAACTCAGTTGGGTGTGTTGGTGAAGGTTCATAACCCAGTTGAGTGTGTTGGTGATGGTTCATAACCCAGTTGGGTGTGTTGGTGAAGGTTCATAACCCAGTTGAGTGTGTTGGTGATGGTTCATAACTCAGTTGGGTGTGTTGGTGAAGGTTCATAACTCAGTTGGGTGTGTTGGTGAAGGTTCATAACTCAGTTGGGTGTGTTGGTGATGGTTCATAACTCAGTTGGGTGTGTTGGTGATGGTTCATAACCCAGTTGAGTGTGTTGGTGATGGTTCATAACTCAGTTGGGTGTGTTGGTGATGGTTCATAACTCAGTTGGGTGTGTTGGTGATGGTTCATAACTCAGTTGGGTGTGTTGGTGAAGGTTCATAACACAGTTGGGTGTGTTGGTGAAGGTTCTTAACTCAGTTGGGTGTGTTGGTGATGGTTCATAACTCAGTTGGGTGTGTTGGTGAAGGTACTTAACTCAGTTGGGTGTGTTGGTGAAGGTTCATAACCCAGTTGGGTGTGTTGGTGATGGTTCATAACTCAGTTGGGTGTGTTGGTGATGGTTCATAACTCAGTTGGGTGTGTTGGTGATGGTTCATAACTCAGTTGGGTGTGTTGGTGAAGGTTCATAACACAGTTGGGTGTGTTGGTGAAGGTTCTTAACTCAGTTGGGTGTGTTGGTGAAGGTTCATAACTCAGTTGGGTGTGTTGGTGATGGTTCATAACTCAGTTGGGTGTGTTGGTGAAGGTTCATAACTCAGTTGAGTGTGTTGGTGAAGGTTCATAACTCAGTTGGGTGTGTTGGTGAAGCTTCATAACTCAGTTGGGTGTGTTGGTGAAGGTTCATAACTCAGTTGGGTGTGTTGGTGAAGGTTCATAACTCAGTTGGTTGTGTTGGTGAAGGTTCATAACTCAGTTGGGTGTGTTGGTGAAGGTTCATAACTCAGTTGGGTGTGTTGGTGAAGGTTCATAACTCAGTTGGGTGTGTTGATGGTTCATAACTCAGTTGAGTGTGTTGGTGAAGGTTCATAACTCAGTGGGGTGTGTTGGTGAAGGTTCATAACTCAGTTGGGTGTGTTGGTGAAGGTTCCTAACTGACTGATGTACGATGGTCTTCGTCCTGCAGGTGAAGCAGACAGATGAGTGATCGCCTGTGGAAGCTGCTAACTGGGGTGAGAGCACAGAACCTTCAGTACATGTGTAGAAGAGTCAGTACATGTGTAGAAGAGTCAGTACGTGTGTAGAAGAGTCAGTACGTGTGTAGAAGAGTCAGAATATTTAGAAGAGTCAGTACGTGTGTAGAAGAGTCAGTACGTGTGTAGAAGAGTCAGTACGTGTGTAGAAGAGTCAGTACGTGTGTAGAAGAGTCAGTACGTGTGTAGAAGAGTCAGTACGTGTGTAGAAGAGTCAGTACATGTGTAGAAGAGTCAGTACGTGTGTAGAAGAGTCAGTACATGCGTAGAAGAGTCAGTACGTGTGTAGAAGAGTCAGTACGTGTGTAGAAGAGTCAGTACGTGTGTAGAAGAGTCAGTACGTGTGTAGAAGAGTCAGTACGTGTGTAGAAGAGTCAGTACGTGTGTAGAAGAGTCAGTACGTGTGTAGAAGAGTCAGTACGTGTGTAGAAGAGTCAGTACGTGTGTAGAAGAGTCAGTACATGTGTAGAAGAGTCAGTACGTGTGTAGAAGAGTCAGTACATGCGTAGAAGAGTCAGTACGTGTGTAGAAGAGTCAGTACGTGTGTAGAAGAGTCAGTACGTGTGTAGATGAGTCAGTACGTGTGTAGAAGAGTCAGTACGTGTGTAGAAGAGTCAGTACGTGTGTAGAAGAGTCAGTACATGTGTAGAAGAGTCAGTACGTGTGTAGATGAGTCAGTACGTGTGTAGAAGAGTCAGTACGTGTGTAGAAGAGTCAGTACGTGTGTAGAAGAGTCAGTACGTGTGTAGAAGAGTCAGTACGTGTGTAGAAGAGTCAGTACGTGTGTAGAAGAGTCAGTACGTGTGTAGAAGAGTCAGTACGTGTGTAGAAGAGTCAGTACGTGTGTAGAAGAGTCAGTACGTGTGTAGAAGAGTCAGTACGTGTGTAGAAGAGTCAGTACGTGTGTAGAAGAGTCAGTACGTGTGTAGAAGAGTCAGTACGTGTGTAGAAGAGTCAGTACATGCGTAGAAGAGTCAGTACGTGTGTAGAAGAGTCAGTACGTGTGTAGAAGAGTCAGTACGTGTGTAGAAGAGTCAGTACGTGTGTAGAAGAGTCAGTACGTGTGTAGATGAGTCAGTACGTGTGTAGAAGAGTCAGTACGTGTGTAGAAGAGTCAGTACGTGTGTAGAAGAGTCAGTACGTGTGTAGAAGAGTCGGTACGTGTGTAGAAGAGTCGGTACGTGTGTAGAAGAGTCGGTACGTGTGTAGAAGAGTCGGTACGTGTGTAGAAGAGTCGGTACGTGTGTAGAAGAGTCGGTACGTGTGTAGAAGAGTCGGTACGTGTGTAGAAGAGTCGGTACGTGTGTAGAAGAGTCGGTACGTGTGTAGAAGAGTCGGTACGTGTGTAGAAGAGTCGGTACGTGTGTAGAAGAGTCGGTACGTGTGTAGAAGAGTCGGTACGTGTGTAGAAGAGTCGGTACGTGTGTAGAAGAGTCGGTACGTGTGTAGAAGAGTCGGTACGTGTGTAGAAGAGTCGGTACGTGTGTAGAAGAGTCGGTACGTGTGTAGAAGAGTCGGTACGTGTGTAGAAGAGTCGGTACGTGTGTAGAAGAGTCGGTACGTGTGTAGAAGAGTCGGTACGTGTGTAGAAGAGTCGGTACGTGTGTAGAAGAGTCAGTACATGTGTAGAAGAGTCAGTACATGTGTAGAAGAGTCAGAATATTTAGAAGAGTCAGTACGTGTGTAGAAGAGTCAGTACGTGTGTAGAAGAGTCAGTACGTGTGTAGAAGAGTCAGTACGTGTGTAGAAGAGTCAGAATATTTAGAAGAGTCAGTACGTGTGTAGAAGAGTCAGTACGTGTGTAGAAGAGTCAGTACGTGTGTAGAAGAGTCAGAATATTTAGAAGAGTCAGTACGTGTGTAGAAGAGTCAGTACGTGTGTAGAAGAGTCAGTACGTGTGTAGAAGAGTCAGTACATGTGTAGAAGAGTCAGTACATGTGTAGAAGAGTCAGTACGTGTGTAGAAGAGTCAGAATATTTAGAAGAGTCAGTACGTGTGTAGAAGAGTCAGTACGTGTGTAGAAGAGTCAGAATATTTAGAAGAGTCAGTACGTGTGTAGAAGAGTCAGTACGTGTGTAGAAGAGTCAGTACGTGTGTAGAAGAGTCAGTACATGTGTAGAAGAGTCAGTACGTGTGTAGAAGAGTCAGTACGTGTGTAGAAGAGTCAGTACGTGTGTAGAAGAGTCAGTACATGTGTAGAAGAGTCAGTACGTGTGTAGAAGAGTCGGTACGTGTGTAGAAGAGTCGGTACGTGTGTAGAAGAGTCAGTACATGTGTAGAAGAGTCAGAATATTTAGAAGAGTCAGTACGTGTGTAGAAGAGTCAGTATGTGTGTAGAAGAGTCAGTACATGTGTAGAAGAGTCAGAATATTTAGAAGAGTCAGTACGTGTGTAGAAGAGTCAGTATGTGTGTAGAAGAGTCAGTATGTGTGTAGAAGAGTCAGTACATGTGTAGAAGAGTCAGAATATTTAGAAGAGTCAGTACATGTGTAGAAGAGTCAGTACATGTGTAGAAGAGTCAGAATATTTAGAAGAGTCAGTACGTGTGTAGAAGAGTCAGAATATTTAGAAGAGTCAGTACGTGTGTAGAAGAGTCAGTACATGTGTAGAAGAGTCAGAATATTTAGAAGAGTCAGTACGTGTGTAGAAGAGTCAGTACGTGTGTAGAAGAGTCAGTACGTGTGTAGAAGAGTCAGTACACAGTAGCTACACCAATAACTCAGTAACTCTATCAGTGCTACACACTTGATAAACGTTTTGTATTTATGGAACACAGTAGGAACAACGGTTTTTGTTAGCGTGTTTCTCCACATTGTAGAACTAAGAAAAAAGCACCTTGGGGTTAAACTCCCAATTACACAACCTTAAACTCTCAGCATCCAGGAGGCGGAGCCCAAGCAGAGGAAGGGGTGGAGGAAGGGGGCGGGACCAGAGACAACATAACTCGTGTAGAGATGAAGCTCGTCCAACCAGGATCAGAATCAGGATCGGAGGCGGGTCTTAGTAATGACATCGCAGCTTTGGTGCTACGGCGACGGTGTGACCGTTGGAAGGCTGTGGGATACCTCACGTTGATTGGCCTGCTGATATTTACCACTGGTGATTAAACACACATCACTGGTGATATTTACCACTGGTGATTAAACACACATCACTGGTGATATTTACCACTGGTGATTAAACACACATCACTACTGATATTTACCACTGGTGATATTTACCACTGGTGATTAAACACACATCACTACTGATATTTACCACTGGTGATTAAACACACATCACTACTGATATTTACCACTGGTGATTAAACACACATCACTGGTGATATTTACCACTGGTGATTAAACACACATCACTACTGATATTTACCACTGGTGATATTTACCACTGGTGATTAAACACACATCACTACTGATATTTACCACTGATGATTAAACACACATCACTACTGATATTTACCACTGATGATTAAACACACATCACTACTGATATTTACCACTGGTAATTAAACACACATCACTACTGATATTTACCACTGGTGATTAAACACACATCACTACTGATATTTACCACTGGTGATTAAACACACATCACTACTGATATTTACCACTGGTGATTAAACACACATCACTACTGATATTTACCACTGGTGATTAAACACACACAACACCAGCACAAACCTTGGACTGGTGAGAACATGTACAATGTACAGTACAAGCTTATTGGGTTGTGCAGATGTAAAAATAATCATTAGTAAGACATTCTCTCACCCTTAGTGCCTTTAGGGCACTCACACTCTTATGGCATTCACACCCTTAGGGCACACTCACACCCTTGGGACACTCACATTATTAGGGCACTCACATTATTAGGGCATTCACACCCTTAGGGCACTCACACCCTTGGGGCACACTCACACCCTTGGGGCACACTCACACCCTTGGGACACTCGCATTATTAGGGCATTCACACTCTTAGGGCACTCACACCCTTAGGGCACTCACACCCTGGGGGCACACTCACACCCTTGGGACACTCGCATTATTAGGGCACTCACACCCTTAGAGCACTCACACCCCTAGGGCATTCACACTCCTAGGGCACTCACACTCCTAGGGGACACTCACACTCCTAGGGGACACTCACACCCTTAGGGGACACTCACAGTCTTAGGGCACTCACAGTCTTAGGGCACTCACACTCTTAGGGCACTCACACTCCTAGGGCACTCTGCAGATGTCCACTTCCTGATTTTGTTGTCCGTCGCCCCCGGCAGCGTTCCTCCTGGGCTACGTGTCATTCCGCAGAATGTGCCATTTCTGTGGTGATGAGGGGGAACCGGGGCCAATGTATGACACAGCTGGACCAGACCATTCCCCAGAGGGGGGTGTGATGTACCTGGGGGAGCTGAAAGACATGCTGAAGAAATACCTGCAAGAAGAGAAGATAGAGAATACAGTCCGGTTAGAGCTCGCACACACACACACACACACACACAGGAACCCAAGCATTAAGAGTTCCCTAAATTGCGTTTAGAGGCAGCAAAGTGTGTTGATCTCTAAGCACAATGTGCTGAGTTTTTACATTTATGGCATTTAGCAGACGCCCTTATCCAGAGCGACTTACATTTTTATCTAATTTTTATACAAGTGAGCAATTGAGAGTTAAGGGCCTTGATCAGGGGCACCTCAGTCATGGCCTCAGGTCTGGGAATCGAACCCACGACCCCTCCGGTCACAAGTTCCCTAACCACCAGGCCATGACTGCCCTAACAGTGAGTTTATAATTCTGTGTTATGACATTTCGTGTTTTATTCAGGCGAATGAGCAGGATAACTCATCCTCCGGGGTCCTCGGAAGGAAACGTGTTAGCCAGCGAAATTCTGCAGAACTTCCTGAAGTTCCAGATGGACCACACCTGGGCGGACTCGCACTACGCTACACTGCAGTTTCCATCCAGGTGTGTGTGTGTGTGTGCGCACTAGGGGGGTATTCAACTAAGGATTTTCATAGTCGAATCTGATTCGTCATCTTTTCCCTTTAGTCGCCTAATAGTCGAATCGGGTTTATTTTTATTTAGAGCACCTTAATCGGGATCGCGTTCTCATTCAGGCCTTTTTTTCCTCTTCAAAGTAAAAATCTAAAACATTCAGATAAATGAATAAACATGGTAGGTAGGCTTTATTCAGCTTTTAGTTATTTACAAAAAAATTTACTAAAATTTTTTATGAAACGTTAGAGAACATTAACCGTCAGTGCGCATTGCGCATATCGAACTGTCAGACAGGCACTGTGCAAAATGTCAAAAATATTTTTAATAAAATATGCCTGCCTGAAAATATTTTTAAAAATTGCCACACAACAGCAAAAAAATATAAGGAAAGGTTTAAGTAACGGGGTTTAAAAGCAAACAACAACAAAAAATGTTTATAGGCCTACTTGCCGAGACGCACTGCGAGGAGACGACACGACCGAAACAACAAACGGCTGAACTGTTTTTTTTCACCTTACGCGTTTTAAATGGTATGCCATGTTGGTTGTTGTCGTGCGAAATGAAAGACGTTGACATAAAGATGACATAACTTGCACGTTGTTTGATCCATCTTTATCTTTTTCAAAATACTTCTGAAGTTATTTGGTAGCCGTTATAATCTCGGCAGATGCTGATCCTGTAGCTAGCTCCGCTCGTTTGAATTGTACAACTGCAGGGTGTGATTTATTAATGTGTAGTAAGGAAGATGCCTATTGTTAATGCGCAAACATCATTTTAAAATATTTAATAACAGAAATTAGGATGATGTTATTTGAAAAACAAAGACAAGACAAAACGAAAACAAAGACATTTCATGTAACAACTAATGCTTAGCAGCATCCTTGGGCACCTCCACGCAGTTAGAATGGTACAGCGACTATTGCAGGTCACCCCTAGTGCGCACTGTAAAATACTGTATAATATTGTGGAATTACCTTACTGTCTGTGTGTGTGTGTGTGTGTGTGTGTGTGTGTGTGTGTGTGTGTGTGTGTGTGTGTGTGTGTGTGTGTGTGTGTGCTTTAGGACCCAGAGGAATGCCCTGTGGATGGTGGATGCAGAGGGGGTGGAGCTAGAGGAGATTTTATTAGACAGGGCTGACTACTGTGCATACAGTGCTATGGGAACAGCCACGGTAACCATTGAAACACCATGGCAACTGATTTACTGTGTGTGTGTGTGTGTGTGTGTGTGTGTGTGTGTGTGTGTGTGTGTGTGTGTGTGTGTTTATTCAGGGCAGTGTAGTCTATGTGTGTGTATTATAAGTGTGTGTGTGTGTGTGTGTGTGTGTGTGTGTGTGTGTGTGTGTGTGTTTATTCAGGGCGGTGTAGTATACGTGTGTATATTATAAGTGTGTATGTGTGTTTATTCAGGGCGGTGTAGCCTTTTGTGTGTGTTATAAGTGTGTGTGTGTTTATTCAGGGCGGTGTAGTCTATGTGTGTGTTATAAGTGTGTGTGTGTTTGTGTGTTTATTCAAGGCGGAGTAGTCTGTCTGTGTTATAAGTGTATGTGTTTGTGTGTGTGTTTATTCAGGGCGGTGTAGTCTACGTGTGAATATCATAAGTGTGTTTATGTGTGTGTGTGTTTATTCAGGGCGGTGTAATCTACGTGTGTATATTATAAGTGTGTGTGTGTGTGTGTGTGTGTGTGTGTGTGTGTGTGTGTGTGTGTGTGTGTGTGTGTATTCAGGGCGGTGTAGTCTACGTAAATTATGCTCGACCGGAAGATTTCAAAAAGCTGCAAACACTGGGCGTGGTTCTCAATGGCTCTATCGCCATGGCGAGAGTGGGAGGAGGCGTGAGTTTTGCTGAGAAGGTGTGGCATGCACAGGAGGCGGGGCTTGTGGGCGTTCTCATCTATCCTGACCCTGCAGACATTCCACAGGATCCACGGCGACTCGGTCTCCATGGCAACATTGCAATCTCTGAGCATGTATGTGTTATGCTCGTTGAAATGTAAGAAATAAGGAGAGATTTTAAAGAAAAGTTAGTTAAGTGTCTGCGTGTGTGTGTGTGTCTGCGTGTGTGTGTGTGTGTGTGCGCGTGCAGGTGCACCTTGGCTCAGGTGATCCTTTCACACCTGGATTCCCCTCCTTTAACCACACCCAGTTCCCTCCTACACAGTCTTCTGGCCTGCCACTCATCCCAGCCCAGCCAATCAGTGCCAATGTTGCCTCCAAACTGCTAAGGTAGTGCCCGCCTAACTGAGTAAAAGCTGCTGATACACGTTTTACCACATTCCATAACTACTGTCTGTCTGTCTGTCTGTGTGTCTGTCTGTCTGTCTGTGTCTGTATTTTACTTCTGCATCCTTTACTCATCTGTTGTCTTCTCTCCCTCCCTCTCTCTCTCTCTCTCTCTCTCTCTCTCTCTCTCCCTCTGTCTCTCTTCCTCTCTCTTCCTCCCTCCCTCCCTCTCTCTCTTCCTCCCTCTCTCCCTCTCTCTCCCCCTCCCTCACTCTCCCTCACTCTCTCTCTCTCCCCCTCCCTCACTCTCTCTCTCCCTCTCTTCATCCCTCTCTCCCTCCCTCCATCAGTCAGTTAGAGGGGGTGCGGTGTCCTCCTGGTTGGCAGGGTCGGTTGCCGTACGTGGAGTGTGTGTTGGGTCCTGGGTTTTCTGGTTCAGACAGGCGCAGAGTGAAGATGGCCGTCTATAACCGCATGAGTCCCGTCCTGATCAACAACATCTTTGCCTCCATTGAGGGGAAGATCGAACCAGGTGGGACTCACTGCACATGGTGTGTCTGTGTATGTATGTATGTATGTATGTATGTGTGTATGTATGTATGTGTGTGTGTGTGTGTGTGTGCGTGTGTGTGTTACAGATCCCTGCACCTGTTGTGTGTGTTATAGGGCTCTCCTTACCTAAAACCCTGAGTTCAGTTTTGAACACTCACACTTCACACTTATACTCAAACATACTAACACATACACACACTCGTACACATATTCTCCCACACACACTCATAGTCACACAAACACACGCTCATACATATTCTCCCACACACACTCATAGTCACACATACACACTTATACTCACACATACTAACACATACTCATATTCACACAAACACACACTCATACACATATTCTCCCACACACACAGACACATTCACACACGCACTCATACTCTCACACACTCATGCTCACACACATACACTCATGTAAATGTAAATGTGAATATAAATGTGCCATATTTTCACCGCAAACGAAATTTGTCCTCCGCATATACCCATCTGTGCAGTTAGAACACACACACACACACACACACACACTAGTGATTACTAGGGAGCTGTGGATCACACATGCCCAGAGCGGTGGGCAGCCCTAGCCCGGCGCCCGGGGAGCAGTTGGGGTTAGGTGCCTTGCTCAAGGGCACCTCAGTCATGGCCTCAGGTCTGGGAATCGAACCCACGACCCTCCGGTCACAAGACAAGTTCCCTACCACCAGACCATGACTGCCCCTCATGCTCACACACACTCAATTACACATAGTCACACACACACACACACACACACACACACACACACACACAGTCTTCTCTACTCTTGTCTCTCTTAGATCAGTATGTCATTCTGGGGGCCCAGAGGGACTCGTGGGGTCCTGGTGCGGTGAAGTCTGGAGTTGGGACCGCCGTCCTGATGGAGCTCGCACGAACCTTCAGTGCAATGGTGCAAAACGGTACACACACGCATACCACAGACACAACACACACACACACAAACCACAGACCCAACACACGTACACACTACAGACACACACACACACGCATACCACAGACACAACACACACACACACACACACGCACGCATACCACAGACACAACACACACACACGCACACCACAGACACAACACACACACGCACACCACAGACACAACACACACACGCACACCACAGACACAACACACACACACACGCACACCACAGACACAACACACACACACACGCACACCACAGACACAACACACACACCACAGACACAACACACACACACACACACGCACGCATACCACAGACACAACACACACACACACACACCACAGACACAACACACACACACTACAGACACACACACACACACACACCACAGACACAACACACACTCACACAGATAATTACAGAATGATGTTTGTGCTCTGAGCAGGTTTCCAGCCCAGACGTAGTCTGCTCTTTGCTAGCTGGGATGCAGGAGACTTTGGAAACGTTGGCGCCACCGAGTGGTTAGAGGTGAGAAGTGCGGTCGACTTTACCAAATTATCATGACATGTAATGTAAATGATACATTATATAACAGGTCATTACTGATCATTTGGGTTTCAGCTCTTCATCTATTAGATATTTGTTCAGACTATCAATCAAATTTTTTAATTTTTATCAATCAATCAATCAAATTTTATTTATATAGCGCTTTTTACAACAGTTGTTGTCACAAAGCAGCTTTACAAGTGCCGAGTCCTAGCCCCCAGTGAGCAAGCCAAGGGCGACAGTGGCAAGGAAAAACTCCCTAGTTTTTGCATGAGGAAGAAACCTTGAGAGGAACCAAGACTCAGGGGGGGAGCCCATCCTCCTCTGGCCAACACCGGTCACCATGACAACAACAACAATATAGACAGAATGTAGACAGAATGTAAAAGATGCAATAATGTCCATTTAGACCGAAAAAGATGTAATAATGTCCATCATGGTGTAGGCATCCGGTTAGGCAGGAGGTGGCCGGCCAGGATGGATCGCTTGTCTCTCCTCATCTCATTATACCTCAAGCAGGCGGGCAGCCATGTGGAGAAATGAAACAGGGAAAATTAGCTCTGTATGAGGACATATACAGGACAGGTAAAATTATAAACATTTCTGGAGTGTGGCAGCAACTCCGGCACCGAGTTAAATTATTACAGCCTAGCTAAAAAAAAGGCAGAACCAGAAGGTAACATAGGCTTGGGGGCATTCTGAGACAATGGCATCCGTCCACTGCACTGTCAACAAACTTGAGTGACCACGAGCAGTGACAGGATGACAGCACCAGCACCCCAGTCTACCATAAAACCCTTCGTCTATGAACCCCTGGATCTGTACCTTTATCTAAGGGGGATATTAATTATCAAACGCTAGACTAAATAAGTGGGTTTTCAACCTAGATTTAAAGATTGTGACTGTGTCAGAGTCCCGGACACATTTAGGAAGATTATTCCAAAGCTGGGGGGCCTTATAAGAAAAGGCTCTTCCCCCTGCTGTTACCTTGTTAATTTGTGGAACTAATAACAGACCAGCACCCTGTGATCTTAGTTGACGTGGGGGTTCATAGTAGGAAATAAGTTCCTGGAGGTATTCAGGAGCAAGCCCGTGTAGTGCTTTATATGCTAATAATAGAATTTTAAAATCAATACGAAATTTAACTGGGAGCCAATGCAGGGCTGATAGGACTGGTCTAATATGCTGAAATTTTCTAGTTCTGGTCAGAACTCTAGCTGCGGCATTTTGAACTACTTGAAGTTTATTTAGATTCCTATTTGAACATCCTGACAGTAGTGAATTGCAGTAGTCTAGTCTAGAGCTAACAAAGGCGTGCACCAATTTTTCTGCATCATCCTGTGATAATGCATTTCTTAATTTGGCAATGTTGCGGAGATGTAGAAAAGCTATCCTAGTAGTATTATCTATATATTTATCAAATGATAGGTCGGAGTCGAGTATGACGCCTAGGTTTTTGGCTACTGTGCCAGGTGTAATGGGATAGTCTGCAAGATTAAGCATTAAATTTGGAATTTTCTGTCTTGCGGCCTTAGGGCCCACAAGGAGAACTTCTGTTTTGTCCTCATTTAATTGTAGGAAGTTTAGAGACATCCAGCATTTAATATCTCTTACACAGGCCTCAATTTTTCTTAAACTGAGTTTGTCATCAGGTTTGGCTGATATGTAAAGTTGAGTGTCATCCGCATAGCAGTGAAAGTTGACACCATGTTTGTTTATAACTGTGCCCAATGGTAGCATATATAATGTAAATAATAGTGGTCCTAAGATGGAGCCTTGCGGGACCCCATATTTAACCATTGTATGTTTGGATGAAATATTATTGAGCTCTACAAACTGATA
>NW_027506871.1:1750000-1810000 GCF_052324685.1 Brachyhypopomus gauderio
GTCTCACTAACACTGCTCCATCTGTAGGTGTAGTCAGGGTCTCACTAACACTGCTCCATCTGTAGGGTGTAGTCAGGGTCTCACTAACACTGCTCCATCTGTAGGTGTAGTCAGGGTCTCACTAACACTGCTCCATCTGTGTATGTCTTTGTGTGTGTGTGTGTGCACGTGTGTTTGTGTGTGTGTGTGCACGTGTGTGTGTGTGTGTGTGTGTGTCAGAGTGAAGCCGTTATATCTGAACAGTGGGGCCTACAGTTTCACAGCGTTTGGAGGAGTTCCTGCCATGGAGCTTCGCTTTCATGAGGTAAACACACACACACACACACACACACAAACACACACACAAACTCTCAGACATGTACACCCACGCGTACAGAGAGGCGGGTGTTGTGGAGTGTATGTGTATGTAATGATGGTGTGTGTGCAGGAGGGCCGTGTGTACCCGTTCCTGAACACCCACCTGGACGACGGGGCCCGTCTGCAGGAGCTGCTGCAGGGCCGTCTGGGCGTGGTGGGTCGGGCGCTGGGGGAACTGGTGGCCCTCATGGTGCTGCGTCTGGCCCACGACACCATCCTGCCCCTGGACGTCACCGCCTACAGCACCACCGCCCTCCGCCTTAGCTCACAACTCAACCAGCTGTCTGCCCAGCTACAGGTAACACACACACACACACACACACACATATATATATATATATATATATATATATATATATATATATATATATATATATATATATATATATACTGTATATACACACACACACACACACTCACACATACACACACAGTCACACATACACACTCACACATACAAACTCACACATATATATACACACACACACATACACACTCACACACACACACACACACTCTCACTCACACACACCAAGGTTATAATAGTTTTGGCTTTTTCATTATAGTTTAGATTTATTTCATTGTGAGGCGATTAGTGCCCTTTGTCTTGCTAATGACATGGTACGCATTTGATGCGCCGACCCCCGCTCTCCTTTCCAAGGAAAAGGTGGACCACGCCTCTTTCCCCACCTCCGCACAGAGGGTAAAACCAAGCAAAGAAAAGAGAGAAGTGCGAAAAAAAAATATGAACGTAAAATGCGAGATGCAAAGAAACGCAAAAGGGAGAAAATATTGCAAAAAAAAGCAGTAACATAAAATGTGAAACACAAAGAAAAGCAGTGTGACGTGCAAACAAAAGAAAGAAACACGAAGAGGGAAAGTATTACAGAAACAAAATAGGAATGTAAAATGCAAATCTTAAATTTGCTTTTTTTTTTCCTCACCATTAAAGACCCAAAATTGACTCCATACCTAGCCGGGATGTGTGTGCCATATTTTTGTCAATTGTGATTTTTTACACCCCAATCGAAATTTGTCCTCCGCTTTTAACCCATCTGTGTAGTTCACACACACACACACACACACACACACACACACACACACACACACACACACACACACACACACACACACACACACACACACACACACACTAGTGATTACTAGGGGGCTGTGGATCACACGTGCCCAGAGCGGTGGGCAGCCCTAGCCCGGCGCCCGGGGAGCAGTTGGGGTTAGGTGCCTTGCTCAAGGGCACCTCAGTCATGGGAATTGAACCCACGACCCTCCGGTCACAAGACCAGTTCCCTAACCGCCAGGCCATGACTGCCCCATGGCCTGGTGCTTCTCTTTCTGTGGAGGTACTTGGAGGCTAGCTTGCCAAGGTACTGACAGTTATATGGAGATAAATCTGTAGCAAAACTTGAGAGCGTGAAGGACCCGATTTGAGAACTTGTAAAACAAAATCTGTACATGTATTTTTAATTTGAGAACTTGTAAATTAAAAGTTGCACTTGTAGTTTTGATGTGAGAACTTGTAGAATAAAAATCTGAGCGTGAATGTAAAAAAATTACTGGCAGGAAATGTACACAAATTCCGCACAACTTCAAATCTGCTCTGCTCGACTTTTGCAACACATCTTGGTGTACGTGTTGCAAAACAGATTTGTGCACTTGGGGCAGTGGGGGATGGGACAAGAATCGAGACTCAGCTTATTTTTAGATGCAAAAAGAAAAGAATTGTAGGCTGAACAATTACGGATAATTCCTTCTATCGAAATCGAAAAAAATAGATTTCATATCAGTCCACAAGACTTATAAAAAACACGAAAACGAAGGGTATCCTATCTATAATTTCAGAACGTTTTAGTTAGTTTTCTAAACATATAATATAGTTACAGTTATAGTTTTTTTTCTTTTAATTACCGTTATTTATTTAAGTTAACGAAAATGTTTTTTCGATATCAGTTTTTGTTTTTTCATTCATTTTCGTTAACGATTATAACCTACACACACACACACACACACACACACACACACACACACACACACAGATATACTCTCACAGTCACACACACACTAATACATATGCACACATACACATACACAAACATACACACACACTCTCACACTGTATGTGTGTGTGGCAGGCACGGGGTTTGTCTCCTCAGTGGGTGTACAGTGCAAGGGGTGATTACAGCCGGGCGGCTAAAACCCTGCAGGAGGCTATAAAGAACACGGACGTTCAAGACGAGAGGATGACGCGACTCTACAACACACGCATCATGAGGGTACACACACACACACACACACACACACACATACATATACACACACACACACACACACATCATGAGGGTGCACACACACATATATACACACATACACACACACACACACACACACGCATCATGAGGGTACACATACATACACATATACACACACACGCATCATGAGGGTACATTTACATTTATGGCATTTGGCAGATGCCCTTATCCAGAGCGACTTACATTTTTATCTTATTTTTGTTATACAAGTGAGCAATTGAGGGTTAAGGGCCTTGCTCAGGGGCACCTCAGTCATGGGCTCAGGTCTGGGAATCAAACCCACGACCCTCCGGTCACAAGACCAGTTCCCTAACCACCAGGCTCTCTCTCTCTCTCTCTCTCTCTCTCTCTCTCTCTCTCTCTCTCTCTCTCTCTCTCTCTCTCTCTCTCTCTCTCTCTCTCTCTCTCTCTCTCTCTCTCTCTCTCACTCACTCACTCACTCACTCACTCACTCACTCACTCACTCACTCACTCACTCACTCACTCACTCACTCACTCACTCACTCACTCACTCACTCACTCACTCACTCACTCACTCACTCACTCACTCACTCACTCACTCACTCACTCACTCACTCACTCACTCACTCACTCACTCACTCACTCACTCACTCACACACACACACACACACACACACACACACAGAGGACATTTTGTAATTTTTCTTTATGGCACAAAAACTAATCAAGTAATTGTGTGTATAGGTGGAGTACTACTTCCTGTCCCAGTATGTGTCTGTAGTGGAGACTCCGTTCAGACATGTCCTGCATGGGCGTGGTGAACACACACTGAGCGCGCTCACTCAACACCTCTCACTGCTGCGCACCAACCCGCAGCTCTTTCACGAGGCCCGCTTCCGCCGGCAACTGGCTCTCTTCACCTGGACCCTGCAAGGTGCAGCTAACGCACTTAGTGGGGATGTCTGGAACATAGACAACACATTCTAGAACCGCTGGAACCTTTACAACCCATTCTAGAACTGCTGGATCAAAGACGACCCATTCTAGAACATCTGAAAATTTTTCAACCTGTTCTAAAGTTTATAGAATTCTCATGACTTTCAGTCCGCATACAGAGTCACGAAAGCCACTTTGCTAAATGATGAAACACTTTTATTGGTCATAGTAACTTTTTAAACATCCTGCTTAACATTCTAGAAAAGCGGTCAAAGTACTCTGAAAAGAATGTGTGTGTACTGAACTCTTAACTGAACTCAATAATAAGACCAGACCAGACCTTGACCTGAATTTTGGGACTGCAACAAGCCCTTGCTGGATGTGTGGGTGTTTGGGTGTGTGCCCGTGTGTGTGTGCGCGCCAGTGTGTGCCCATATGTATGTTGTGTGAGGTGAGTGTGTGTTTGAGAGAGATATTGTTAGAATGCACTCTGTGTCCTCTTTCAGTTTCTCTGGCAATATGAGATCTCTCTGTTCTGACAGGGCATTGAGTTTCTTTTCATTAATTAATTGTTAATTTACAATTATGATTAATAGGTAATTTATTTTATTACTACGTGATAATAAGGCTGTTATTAATATAAACAGTAATTATCGAGAGCAGTGACTCTCATAATTATGACAGTCATACTGTCGTTTAATCAGAAAGCAGCATCTGCTATCGGTCAGTTTGATTGTCCTAGAGAAGCTACCAGAGAACTGTCCCCCCTTCACTATGACATCATCGGCTCTGTCGTGTCAGTGATGATGTCAGTGATGATGTCAGTTCACCAGCTGCATCACTTCCTTCGTAGTTCTGATGTTAAAATGAGACACAGTGACGCAAAAATAAAATTCTTGTGAAAACTGTTTTGAACCTTATTTTGATGATGTGTGCTGGTGTAACGTGCACATTAAACACTGATTTCTTTGAAAATTCAACACTTTATACAAATGTTTATTAGGATATAAAAAAGCTCACATTCATGTCATAATGTATACGTGCAGAGATAAATACTTACACAGTATAATTTCTAAGTCGTAGACCATAAATACAGTTCTTTTTGTTTTGCACAGACAACAAAAACTGTTGTTGTGCTCTTACAGCAGCATACACAATTCATTTCTAAGCCATATTGATGTTAATTAAATGTTGCTGGAATAATGTGCAAAACTGATGATATTGAACACCACCACCAGATGGCAGCAGAGATCATCTACTACGCATTACGGAACAAGAAAATCCGTGAATCTGTTTCATGCATATTTTTAGTATTATATATTTATATACACATTTACTATTCAGCACTTCAACATTTTTTTAAGTAAGGAATTTAATAAAATCCATATATGTAGATATAGTGAGTAATTGAACACTTTTTGAGGTAATACTATTTGCATCACATAATTCTGTAATCTTGCATTTTGTTGTTTGTTTCTCGATGCTGTATTTCGTCTTTCTGAATGTGGTCAGTTTGGTCAGATGCTGATCATAGATCAGTAAAATATACATCTGGACTTCTGACCAAACCTGCACCTGCTCACAGAGCCCCAGACTCCAGGAGAGATTTATTCTGAGCTCAGTCTAAACCAGGACGTACTGGTGTTCAGATGTTCCAGTTAGCCTGTTTTAGCTGGGTCCTTTGTGTTGGATTAGGATTAAGATTAGGATTAGGATTAGGATTTCTGCAGGTGATGGAGGTGCAGGTCTGTTGCCATAGAGACAGATGGTCTGTGGAGATAGTGAGGCGGGAGATGAACTGGAAGCTTCCAGAAACTTTGATGGGTTTACAGTGCTAACTACCCTACTCACCCCCCTCATCTTCACCACCCTCTTCTTCATCCTCATCCTCACCATCTTCATCTTCACCACCCTCATCTTCATCCCCCTCTTCTTCATCCTCATCCTCACCACCTTCATCTTCATCCTCACCACCTTCATCTTTCTCTTCACCACCTTCATCTCCACCACCCTCTTCTTCACCACCCTCTTCTTCATCCCCCTCTTCTTCATCTTCATCCTCACCACCCTCATCTTCATCCTCACCACCTTCATCTTCCTCTTCACCACCCTCATCTTCATCACCCTCTTCATCCTCATCCTCACCCCCTTCATCCACACCACCCTCATCTTCCTCCTCACCCTCACCACCCTCTTCTTCATCCTCCTCACCCTCACCACCCTCCTCTTCTTCACCTCCCTTATCCCCACCTCCTTCATCTTCATCCTCACCACCCTCATCTTTACCTCCCTGCTCTTCATCCTCACCCCCTTCATCCTCAGTTCCCTCATCCTCACCCCCCTCATCTTCCTCCTCACCCTCTTCATCCTCCTCTCCACCCTTCCCCTCACCCGTGTCCTCTTCATCTCTTCCATCTGCTACAATTTCCTCCATCTGTGCTCCTCCTTCTCCTCCACTTTCCTCTCTCTCTATATCACCATCCTCTTCTTCATCCTCCTCTTCCTCTTCTTTCTCCTCTTCTCCGCCCTCCTCTCCTCTCTCTCTTTCTCCTTCTTCTTCTTCTCCTCCTCCTCTGTCTTTCTCTCCCTCCTCTCCATCACTCTCACTCTCCTCACTGCTGTCTTCAGAGTCGCCCTAGAAAGAAATTCAGGGTGCCTGAAAATGTTATTTCACATGGATCGTTGGTGTGTGTGCGTGCGTGTGTGTGTGTGTGTGTGTGTACATCAGCTTACCTCACTCTCTTCTGAACTGTCAGACCTTGTCACTCTGTTTTTGTGCACCTGTGAAAAGCAACATTCACACGTTTGAAATGAGGAAATTAAGACATTTAATCCCTAATCCATCCAGACCATCAGAAATCACAGGAGTAAAGTCTACACTCCATAACTACCATCTGATCTGATTTCTACTAGGAAGTAGAATTTAACTGTGACTCAGTAGAATTTAACTGGAACTCAGTAGAATTTAACTGGGACTCAGTAGAAGTTAACTGGGACTCAGTAGAAGTTAATTGGGACTCTAGGCTCTTGGTCTACATCTTCATCCCAGACTCCAGACCATGTATGATTGTGTTTGCATGTGTGTATTTGTGTATCTGATATGTATGGGTGTGTCTGTGGGTGTATGTGTGTGTGTGCGTATGTGTGTGTGTGTATCTGTGTGTGCACATGTGAGTGAGTGTGTGTAAGTGTGTGTGTGTACCGGTAACGTCTCCCCCAGGCTGAGCAGCAGGAGGAGCATTAATGTTCCCCTCATCTTCACGGTGCTGCAGAGAAACAGATGATTAGATCTGTGTGTGTGTGTGTTGGGGTTAGATTTAATGGTTAGATCTGTGTGTGTTAGGGTTAGATCTACAGTTTAGATCTGTGTGTGTGTGTGTGTGTGTGTGTCTTAGGGTTAGATCTGTGTGTGTGTTAGGGTTAGATCTACAGTTTAGATCTGTGTGTGTGTGTGTGTGTGTGTCTTAGGGTTAGATCTGTGTGTGGTGCTCAGAAGAACTGAGTTAGGACCCTCGAGTCTGAGATGAATTCTAGGACTCAGAAGAGTTCTGCTGGGACTCATTCATCTAGCACATAAATCCATCTAGTACATAAATCCCTGACCCATCTAGTGAATTTTGAACAATTTGAACAGTCACAGAGAGAGTCTTACCTGAACAGAGTTATAGAGAGAGTCTTACCTGAACACAGTCTCAGAGAGAGTCTTACCTGAACGGTGTCTTATCTGAACACAGTCACAGAGAGAGTCTTACCTGAACACATTCTCAGAGGGTCTTACCTGAACGGTGTCTTATCTGAACACAGTCACAGAGCAGTGTCCTATATTATCAGATCTTAGTGCACAATCTGCACTCCAGTCAGTTCAAACGCAGACTCTGTCTTCCCATTAAAATGTCTTCTAGTTATCTTCTGGAATGTGACAGAATTTAAATGGGCCGTTTTCACCCTTCTTAGCGAATCAGAGAGCACTGGTGTGTGATCCCAGTGTGGTGTGGGTGGGCCGTCGAGACACTGCACTTTAATACGTTTGAGCTGTAAACCCTATTTCTGTTTGGGTGACACAGTGTCTTGGCTCACTGTTTGAACTGCACCTCTCAGTCTGGGTGGGAGGCAATTCAGGGATTTGAGCACTCGTTCTCATCCTTTGTGAGGACGTCATGCAGATCACGTTACACCAGGAATAAGCCCAGACATTTAGGTTGACCAAAAAGCAATAAAAGAAAACAATAAAATGGCATGCACTGTGTAGAAAGGTTTATTGTCGCTGAGACCATGTCGCAAAATCTGATACTTCTTGTATAAGTTCAAGGTGCCCTGTACATTATCGAATTGTTTGATTTATGTTTTTTTATGAAAAGGTAGGTGTGTTTTAGTGAGGAGTGTGTGGTAGGAGTGAGATAGTGAGATAGATGTGGATTATTGAGGTAGGAGTGTGATAGTGAGGTAGGTGTGGGTTATTGAGGTAGGAGTGTGTTAGTGAGGTAGGTGTGTGATGTTCAGTATGAGCACCTAGCACAGAGGTCTTGCTAGACTGTCACCTGAGCCTTGATGCTCACATACACCTTGAGCCTTAAACCCCATCATGAATATTTTCACCTGCATCTTCAACTCATCAGATCATGTTTAATGGAGCATTTACACGACACCTATGATGACACATGACAGGGTCCGTGAGAATCAGTGGTTTAATGTGACTACAGCGACATTTCATCAAGGATGAAAGGTGAGCCAGTGTAGATTCAGAGCAGAAAGGCTTCTGAGAGGGTTAGGGTTACACTGTTATTATTTTTATAACATGATCTTACAGTATTAACTGGCGTAGCACTGCTCCACCCTGCTGTTTACTTCACATGTGATGTTCATTAACACATAAAATACTGAGTGGGTCCTGACCACACTAAAACACTACAACGCTAAAATACTACAACATTACAAACTACACCGCTAAAATATTACAACATTACAATACTACAACACAGCCACACTACAACGCTAAAATACTATAATGTTACAAAAGTACAACAGAACAACGCTAAAATACTACAACGCTAAAATACTGCAATGTTACAAAACTACAGCAAAACAACACAAATACTACAAAGCTAAAATACTACATTACAAAACTACAACACAACGCTAAAATACTACATTACAAAATTGCAACGCTAAAATACTACAACATTACAAAACTACAGCAACACTACAGTACAGCAACACTAAAACACTACAATGCTAAAATACTGCAACGTTACAAAACGACAACAGAACAACACTAAAATTCTACAACGCTAAAATACTACAATGCTAAAATATTACAACTTTACAAAACTACAACAGAACAACACAAAATACTACAATGCTAAAATATTACATTACAAAACTACAACACAAACACTACAACACAAATATTACAACATTACAAAACTACAACACAGCCACACTACAACACAGCAACACAAAAACATCAAAACACTACAACATTAAAACACTGCAACACTACAACACAGCAACACAAAACACTACAACATTAAAACACTACAACAGAGCAATGCTAAAATACTAAAACATTAAAAAACTACAACAGAACAACACATAAATACTACAATGCTAAAATTCTACATTACAAAACAACAACAGAACAACACAGCAACACTACAACACTGCATCACTGCAAGGCTGTGAAGGTCTTTCCAGTCCCATCTGTTCAAATGTTCAGGAGCAGAGAAACTGAGGTGGGTAAGATTTCACACATGAAACGCACAATATACTGAAGAATGATTTTATTCTGAATACACAGAGAAATATGAAACTATGTCAAATTAATGTTATAATGTCTGACCTGTAGAGTGCTATCACTACTGGTTAACATGAAACCGTAGGGAGCTATCACTACTGATTAACACTGAAACCGTAGGGCGCTATCACTACTGGTTAACACGGAAACCGTAGGGCGCTATCACTACTGGTTAACACGGAAACCGTAGGGCGCTATCACTACTGGTTAACACGGAAACCGTAGGGCGCTATCACTACTGGTTAACATGGAAACCGTAGAGCGCTATCACTACTGGTTAACATGGAAACGTGATACGTATTGTGTGTGTCAGTAAAGTGTAATGCAGTAAAAGTGAATGATTCTAAAGTGCATCACAGGGTTTGTTTTAATTCATTTTCGTTCATTCAGTGGAGTTGGATACGTGAGCTGTTTTGACTGAACTACTTGAGCTGCTGTAGTCTTTTGACTCACTAGAGCTACTTGAGCTGCTTGAATCACTGGAGTCACTTAAATTGCTAGTCACTAGAATCACTTGAATCAGATTGGCTAAAATGACTAGAATCACACGAATCACTTGAATCACTGGAGTCACTTGAATCACTAGAATCATCAGAGCCCTGTGCTTCACTTGAGCTGGGGTGAGTGGTGCCTGGAGCTTCCTGTGCTGTGTGTGATGTGTTCGGAGGACCAGTTTCCTCCGCCTGCAGCCCAAAGTCATCCCAGTTCAAGCTGAACTCCAGACTCGGGGCCTCTGCTCTCCTCCACCCTTCCTGGTTCATGTCTGCTCTCCTCCACCACCTGTCCCTCATGGCCAGCAGCACGTTCTTCGTTATCAGCGTCCACGCCCACTCCTCACCCACACACGTGTCAGACCCCGCCCACTCCTCGCCCGCACGCGTGTCAGACCACGCCCACGACGGCCGCTCAGGACCCCAAACACTCCCTCACCACCGGTAGCTGCAGGCTGGCCGCTGTGGCCGGCTCTCTCAGGGCGTGGGGTCACAGTGCCACTGACCAGCGCCCCCCAGTGGACAGAGGTCTGCCTGCGGGGCCCGCTGGTTCTCTCTGAGGGATTAGGGAGATCTGCTGGTGCTTCAGGGGCCGTGACCTCCAGAACCCTCACAGATAAGGGGGCCGAGCTTGGGCTCCTCCCATATGAGGTGAGCTGTGTGTGGGCTGCAGGCGTGGGCGTGTGGCCCCCCTCTGGGGACACCAGTCTAGGGGTGCGCCAGACAGCCAGGATGCCACTGTGTGTAGGCCTGGCCTGGAACAGACAGTGAGTACCATCACTGGCAGTTTGACACCATGACAACATGAGACTTCCCTCCCCAACTCCTCCCTTACACGTCATAAAATTATATCACATGACCAAACCCCTCCCCCTGTGACGTCATATAACTCCACCCAGGGCCGGCCTCCACCCCTAGGGCACCGTTTTTTTGTTTTTTTTTTTACTACAAATGAACAATTTATAAATATGAAAACAAGCTAAGTCCACATAATCATAACTTCATTGTTTAATAATATTAGTCAAATTAATTATTATAATAACGTACGACACCTATGACCCACACACCCCGTGTGAAAACCACCACTCCATAACCAATCAGTGTTCTCCAACTGCTGACTCCACCCACACATCTTTTTAATGGATGTGCAAAATAACTTAAATGTCCCATTTTACAACATACAAATTTGGCACGTTGATATTTTTGGTGCAACACCTTTATATTTATTTCTTGTTATACGGTAATAGTTTTAATTCATTTGCTTTTTGTTTGTTTCTTTAATACTGATTCTACTGTTTTACTGTTTTTGTTCTAAAATAAAAAAAAAACCCTCAAAAACATAAACGTTTGCAGTGTCTGTGTGACACTGTGACTCCACCCTCAAATGATACATGATTCACATGAGACCAAACTCCTCCCTCACACCATGCATTCATACTTCACCAAACCCCCACAAAGTCCAACACTCCTTCAATTTGTTATTTTGTCAAACACAACGTACCTGAGGGTGTCCGAGAGGCCGACCCTCGCCATCCATGAGGTGATCTCCACTTCCCTGAAAGAGCAGAGTAAAGGGTATTTACCCCAGCAGTCAGGGGTATTTACCTCACAGACTGTGCAAGTGCAGTTATTCCCACCCTACCCCACGACACACAAACATACACAGACACACACACACACATGCACACATGTGCTCACACACAGACAGGAGAAGGTAAGTCAGGATTTGTCACAGTTTCTTTTCCACTTGTGTGCTCTCTCTCTCCCACACACACACACATGGACACAGACACGGACACACAGACACGGACACACACACACGGACACACGGACACACACACACGGACACACACACACGGACACACACAGAACCACATGCACACACATACATGCACACACAGCCACATACACATATGCTTACACACAAACATACACAGACACACACACATGCATACACGCGCTCACACACACACACAGACACACACAGACAGGAGAAGGCAAGTCAGGATTTGTCACAGTTTCTTTTCCACTTGTCTGCTCTCTCTTTCCCACACACACACACACACACACACACACACTCACTGAATAGTTTGCTGTACACACAAACACATTCTTTCTCATTGAATAGTCTGAGGTTGTCCACACACACACTGAAAAGATTTGGAGTTGTACTTGCAGGTTTGGCTGTAAGACACCAGATCAGACACATTAGCACCGCGTTCATCATAGTGGCACACGTGCTCTGCAAGAAACCACATCATCTGTCACACGAAAACACGTCACACTGCACACGAGAACACGTCACACTGCACACGAGAACACGTCACACTGCACACGAGAACACGTCACACTGCACCCGAGAACACGTCACACTGCACCCGAGAACACGTCACACTGCACACGAGAACACGTCACACTGCACACGAGAACACGTCACACTGCACACAAGAACACGTCGTCTATCACATGGAATCACATCAACCATCATGTCAACAGACTCAGGAAGCACAACTCTGAAGCCAGTATATACTGTATGTACACACACAAACCCCAGCACACTTACCCACTGAAAAACAGACGACATGACACTATATTCCCAACCATGTCATCATGCCAAAGTTCATGAGGTCAAAGTTCATGAGTTCCCTTGAATTCACTCAGTCTTGTCTCTCCCCTCACAGGATTCATGCTGCAGTTTTTATACCAGTTCATCATAACAGTGATGTGGAAAAGTGAGGAATTATACTCACAAGCTTCTTCACTCTGCACACAGGAAACTGAAACTCTCTTCTTCACTCTGCACACAGGAAACTGAAACTCTCTTCTTCACTCTGCACACAGGAAACTGTCCTCACTTGTGATAAGCAGCTACAAATTCCTGGTGACATCAAATCTTGTCCGAGGTCACAATACCCACCGCTGGGTGAGGAGACCTGGACCAGTTCACCCACTGACCTGCACACTGGTGATGGGGACTGAACACCTGGAAATACCTGCTGTGCTTTATACACACACACACACACACACACACACAGCTATACTTAGGCTAAAGTCTACCCACATACTAAGTAGGGTTTGGGGTATCAATGATAGCAGTTGGTGTCTAAAGTTATATTTCCACCTGCACTACCATGTAATTAGCAGATGAGAGTTTAGACTGCTATCAAAACCAGGACCTCAACCAACACATTTACACCATGAGATTTTGTGCTGATTTAAATTAGGTCAATTAATTAGCTCTTGCGAGGCTCAGAGTCAAGTTTAATTAAGCTAGGTAAGTTGCCATATTGTCAGTTGTGATCTTCACCACCATCAAAATTAGTCCTTTCCCATCTGTGCAGTTAACACACACACACACACTAGTGATTACTAGGGGGCTGTGGTGCACACACACACACACACACACACACACACACACACACACACACACTAGTGATTACTAGGGGGCTGTGGATCACACGTGCCCAGAGCGGTGGGCAGCCCTAGCCCGGCGCCCGGGGAGCAGTTGGGGTTAGGTGCCTTGCTCAAGGGCACCTCAGTCATGGCCTCAGGTCTGGGAATCAAACCCATGACCCTCTGGTCACAAGACCAGTTCCCTACCACAGGACCATGACTGCCCCATTGTGTCCTATGCCAGGCAATGTCCTGTAACTGAGGGGATAGAGGCGGTCGGAGGCGGAGGTTGTACGTTGTGCTCTTTATTTTCCATAAGTGACAATTCAACAAAAGCAACCAACCAAAGGCTAAAGAAACAGACTGAGCAGGTTCTTAGAACACGAACTAAGAAATGCGGGTCCAGTGATGAGCAGCTCTCTCTCGGGTGAATGTGCAGCGCTGGACAACACGACCTGTGGGCTTAAAAAGGTGAAACACATAACAAGACACAAGGTGTTAGTAGTGCGGTGATTGGGACCTAGGGAGTGGTTTAGTGCTAGAGGGAGTGTGTGTGTGTGTGTGTGTGTGTGTGTGTGTGTGTGTGTGTGTGTGTGTGTGTGTGTGTGTGTGTGTGTGTGTGTGTGTGTGTGTGTGTGTGTGTGTGTGTGTGTGTGTGTGTGTGTGTGTGTGTGTCACAGTGACAGTCTCAGCCCCGGACCCACACATTCTCATTGTCGTTAAGTCGTGACCCAGTTTTATACAGTACAAACGTTATAACAAATTAAAAGGGTAAACAATTGGTGGTTACCATGGCAACAAGATTGGTTCGCATGCTGGGCTACAGACTAAAAAAATTACTCAAGGAGTCTTGAATGGGTATTTAATAATATACAAACAACAACACACTCTTGAATGGGTATTTAATAATATACAAACAACAACACACTCTTGAATGGGTATTTAATAATATACAAACAACAACAACAAGTTCAAGTTCAAGTTACTTTATTAGTACCTGTGGGTAAACTGGTTTCGCAGTTCATGAGAGAGGTATAGATGTCCATACATATAGGCTACAAACACATAACACATATACATACAATCTAAGACACACAACCTAAAAAAGAAAACAGATAAATAAATAAAAATAAAATAAATAAAAAAGAAAAAAGGTACAAACTGTACTGACATAACTGGTATGTGGGGGAAGGGGGATTACCTCTTGTTTAACAGTGTAATCGCAGCTGGAACAAAACTGTTTTTGAACCTATTTGTTCTGCAGCCTGGTACCACCAGCCTCCGCCCAGAGGGAAGGTACTGGAACTCACTGTACAAGGGATGTCTACTATCAGCTAGGATAGCCATCGCTATCCGCTGTAGCTGTCTTGCATACAGTGAAGAGGGGTGTAGATGTGACTCGCCAGTCAGTTTACTTGACCATTTCACTATTTGATTTAGGTGGTTCTTGTATATCAGAGGAACGTGGCCGAACCATGAGGCCAGAGAAAAGGACACAATTGATTCAATGAAAGTGCGATAGAATAAAATCATCGTGGTCTTATCAACATTAAAATGGAACAACTTCCTCAAGCAGTGTAACCGCTGTTGTCCTTTCTTACATACAGCTTCAGAATTCTCCTGGAAGTTTAATTTAGAGTCAATTATTGTCCCTAAATATTTATAAGATTTAACTTGTTCCACTGTTTCACCCTTCATAATGGTGGTCTCATATCTTAGGTGTTTCCCAAAGTCAATGTGCATGTCTTTTGTTTTTGATATGTTTAACTGAAGGTGTGAATCCTCACACCATTGGACAAAGTCATCTATTATTGGTCCATGGCCTCTTTCGTCCTTCTGTAAAAGGCTTACGATGACAGAGTCATCAGCATATTTCATAATGGTCCTATTGGCATATTTGCTCTGACACATGTTTGTGTACAGAATAAACAGGAGGGGTGAGAGAGCGCACCCTTGTGGTGAGCCTGTGGAGGAGCAGAGCTGATCAGACATAACTCCGTTTACCCTAACCTTCTATGTCCTGTCTGTTAAAAAGTCCAATATCCATCCAACAAGGTTAAAACTAATATCAAATTGTTCTAAAAGACGATTAACTAAAATATGTGGCTGAATTGTATTAAAAGCAGATGAAAAATCAATAAACAAAATTTGAGCATGGGACCCACTTCCTTCAAGATGTTTGAGAAGAACATGGAGTAGTGTAAGGGTGGCATCTTCTACTCCTCTATTTGGCCTATAGGCAAACTGCATGGGGTCCAATGCATGTTCAGTATATCTTAAAATTTGTAGCCTTATCAGCTTTTCAAAATTCTTCATTAAGATTGAAGTTAAAGCGATTGGTCTAAAATCATTCAGGTTATTTGGCCTACAGCATTTGGGGACGGGAACCACAACAGCATGTTTCCAAATCTTGGGTACATGTTGTGTCTGCAGAGATTTATTAAAAATAAAATGGAACATTGGGCTCAATTCTCTTGTACATGACTTAATTACCCGTCCACAGATGTTATCTGGTCCCCGACTTTTATTCATTTTTGTCGTAGAAAAGACATTTTCAACATCTCTGCATGTGATGCTGATGTATTTATTATCTTTAAGTTTATCTTTCAGTTCTACAACTTCCTGACTAAAGTCAAACTTGTCAAAACAGTTCAATGCATTGGCCAGTTCATTATCAGATTTAAAACCCTCAAGAAAGACATGGCTACTGTTACTCTGGTTCTGGACACCTGCTATAATTTTCATACTGGACCAGGCAGAGCCAAGGTTGTTCTCAGCCATTCTTTTTTCGAGTTTGGACTTATATCGTTGTTTTGCTTTGGATATCTCAGTTTTTAGCTCTTTTGTGGCTACATGCAGGTCAGTGGCAATGCCGTTCTTGTGAGCTTGCCTTTTTTTCAGTAAACAGTTTTTAATAGACCCATTCACCCATGGCTTGTTATTAGGGTAAATCTTAATTTGTTTACAGGGGATAATCATATCTCTACAGAAAGCTACATATGAACATACAACATCAGTAATCACATCCAGATCATTACATGATTCCTTAAAAACGTCCCAGTCTGTACACTCATAGCACTCTGCAGACTGCAGACCACTCTTGAATGGGTATTTCTACCTCTTACATTTTTTTGGTGGTCAGTTTTTATTCAATAGCTTTTAAACAGTCCATCATAAGACCATAAAACATCTATTACACAACGTGCATCCTAAATAACAACGTGGTCAGTTTTTGTCCAATATTTCAATATCTTTTAAAATGTCGATCATAAGAGCATAAAACAAGTTATAGTACATTAAGTGCATCTTAATTAACAACCTTGTTTTGTGGAATTATGATGGGCCGTTTAAAAGCTATTGAAATATTTGACAAAAACTTACCACCACAAATTGGTGCAAGGTATAAATACCCATCTTTTACTTGTAGGTTATTTAGGATGCACTTAATGTAACACAACTTCTTTGATGGTCTTAGATGGACCGCAGTGCTCAGTGCGCAGTGCGCAGTGATCTGGGGTCTTTACGACCGCCACTTGCGTCCGTGTTAAGGTCATTTGTAGACGGTGCCTTAGACAGGCCCGTAGCCAGGGGGGATCGAAGGGTTCGTTCGACCCCCCAAATCTAATCTCACTAGTGATTTTGAAAAGTTGGCAACCTTGCTTAAAATTAATAATATGTTTAAATTATTGGTGGGCCGTTAACGGCGTTAACGGTGTTCGTTAATTTGATACTCCTATCGGGCGATATAAAAATTATCTCCGTTAATCTATTCTGGGTTGGGAACTGGGTCAAAATGGGTAAGCAAACTATGATGACTTTCAACTTGATAGTTGAGCTCGGCTGTATTCCTAACCAAATTGCACAGTAGGGGCGAGAACGAGTTTTCAAACCTGTGAATTACTAATCGTACGTGTGTTTACATGGATGCAGCCATGAAGTCGCCAGGTTTGCTTCATGGAAAATTCATTTTTAGGAACGTAAAGTGTTACCGGAGCGGAGCTCGGAGCGGTCGTTTTCTGCATGGTCCTAGCGCTAGATTCGTCGCTATTTAAATATTTCTTTTTAACCATTAAAACTGCAGAGGACCAAACCGGCTTTTGAAAAAGTCCCCCCCAAATTACGTCCGTGAGGTTAAATGTACTAAATGTTGGCTTACATTTCAAATATCATGTTTAGCTGAATAAACATGTTATCAACCCGTTTTAATGTACAGTATGTAGGCTTACAAATTCATGTTTAACTGAATAAACCGTTGAACATGAGTAGCCTACATTTTAATAAGCATGTTTTTTTTCTTCAAATATCAAAGTAGAACAGCTTCCTCAAGCAGTCATATGCATTTTGGAAACAGGAGATGAGCCCCTGGTCTAATGCGCCCTCTGTATTAAGAAACCCTATATCAAAAACGGACTTTTAGTCATTACTTGGGTAGCACGCATATGAGCCATTTTAATATAGATTAATCTAGATTAATTTCAAGATTTCAGTGAGATTAATCTAGATTTTAAAAATTAATCTATGTCCACCCCTAGTTTAAAATAAAAGGTTTGAAGTGCGCTCGTGTATTTAGGGGGCATTGGAGTAGAGAGCCAAATGAAGTCCACTTTTGGGGGAAAAGATCCCCCCCCCCCCCCCCCCCCCCCCCATCACAATGCTGGCTACGGGCCTGTTAGACGTTACAGCGGTGACAGGAGTATATTTAAAATGTTTTAAAAATATATCTATTCCTGACGTAAACAAAGTTGTAGATGTTTGTCTTGGTTGCCAGAAATAAGAATTAGCATATTTTGGCACTTTTAACTTAGTTATTCAAGAAAGAATTCCAAATATGTGATTTCCCAGTTTCCTAGTATGAGTGACTCTTGATCCCATTAAAATTAACTTAAAACTAGTTATAAAGAAGTGTGTCCTCTTATGGTCCCACAGAGATGTAGACTGTGTGAATAATCCGATATTTTTGTCTTCGCTATTTTCAACAAGCTAACGCTTAGTGCTAAAGGTTCAGCTCGGCTCCGCGAGTCACGTGATCGGATTCCCGCACTTGTTGATGGGCAGAGACAAACATGTGAGTGGAGCTACAGAATATCGATTAACTTATAAATACAAACTAAAGAAAATGGGGGATAATAGTAGACTATTAATTTTTTTACAAGCTGTTTACAAGCTTGAACGTGTCCGCGACCCACCCAGAACGTGTCCGCGACCCACCCAGAACGTGTCCGCGATCCACCAGTTGAGAATCACTGCTGTACCAGATTGTGTCCTATGCCAGGCTATGTCCTGTACCAGGTTGTGTCCTATGCCAGGCTATGTCCTGTACCAGATGGTGTCCTATGCCAGGCTATGTCCTATACCAGATGGTGTCCTATGCCAGGCTATGTCCTGTACCAGATTGTGTCCTATGCCAGGCTATGTCCTGTACCAGATGGTGTCCTATGCCAGGCTATGTCCTGTACCAGATGGTGTCCTATGCCAGGCTATGTCCTATACCAGATGGTGTCCTATGCCAGGCTATGTCCTGTACCAGGTTGTGTCCTATGCCAGGCTATGTCCTGTACCAGGTTGTGTCCTATGCCAGGCTATGTCCTGTACCAGGTTGTGTCCTATGCCAGGCTATGTCCTGTACCAGATTGTGTCCTATGCCAGGCTATGTCCTATACCAGATGGTGTCCTATGCCAGGCTATGTCCTGTACCAGGTTGTGTCCTATGCCAGGCTATGTCCTGTACCAGATGGTGTCCTATGCCAGGCTATGTCCTATACCAGATGGTGTCCTATGCCAGGCTATGTCCTGTACCAGATTGTGTCCTATGCCAGGCTATGTCCTGTACCAGATGGTGTCCTATGCCAGGCTATGTCCTGTACCAGATGGTGTCCTATACCAGGCTATGTCCTGTACCAGATGGTGTCCTATGCCAGGCTATGTCCTATACCAGATGGTGTCCTATGCCAGGCTATGTCCTGTACCAGGTTGTGTCCTATGCCAGGCTATGTCCTGTACCAGGTTGTGTCCTATGCCAGGCTATGTCCTGTACCAGGTTGTGTCCTATGCCAGGCTATGTCCTGTACCAGGTTGTGTCCTATGCCAGGCTATGTCCTGTACCAGGTTGTGTCCTATGCCAGGCTATGTCCTGTACCAGGTTGTGTCCTATGCCAGGCTATGTCCTGTACCAGGTTGGCTGACTCCGTGGGCCATAACTCACAGCCATGCCATTTCAAAGCAAACTGCACCTTCACGCAAACACCTTATTTATCAGCCTCTGTGGATATCATTACACCCCAAATGCTGTGTCCTGACCTGGAGAAAACTTAGACAACAAACACCCACGTTTCTAGAGACTCGGTAATGAACACCTCTCTACAGCAAACACTCATAGTCCACAATCAGAGTGTTCAGAGATGTCGGTCACATGTTTAGAAACCAGTAGCAGTTAAAGGTGTCATTGACAGTCATGGTCTGGTGGGTAGGGAACTGGTCTTGTTCATGGAGGGTTGTGGGTTTGATTCCCAGGCCCTAGGTCATGACTGAAGTGCCCTTGATCAAAGCACTTAACCCCCACTGCTCCTCTGAGACTGGGCTAGGGTACCATACCCCCCCAGTGATCACTAGTGTGTACTTCGTAAGTCGCTCTGGATAAGAGCATCTGGTAAATGCCCTAAACGTGTCTCCTGTTTGGTTAGGGGGCCATCCGGGTCTCCAGGTACTCTGAGAGTTCCACTGAGATATTCTTCATGTGTGTAATCACTATAAGTGAATGAATCACGGTAATAAGTGCACACGCAAACAGACACACATTTCAGGGTTTATTCTTTTTACTTATTTCATGTGTTAACAGATCCTGTATTTGATATAGTATAATGTAGTGTTAACAGGTCCTGTGTTTGATTAGTTATTGCACTGTTAACTGTCTCTGCAAAATATCAATCACATACTGAAGGAAAACTGCACTTGAGTTTAAAGGTTAATTATGATTAGTATTAGGGTTAGGATTACAGCAACACAAACAGATGTTGAATAGATACGTGTGACTGCCAAGCATGAGTGTTGGGAGTAAACAACACTGTTCGAACCTCAAATTAAAAGTGTTCTGATAATTCGAACATCTACTGATGTTGATGTCAGTAGAAGGTTAATATGGCCATACTCAGAATTACAGCACTGTAAACAAATACTGTTTAGATATGTTTAGATATAAATGTCAGTGTATCAGACGTGATTAAAATCCTGGTAGGATTACAAAGTGGTGTTAGTGATTAAACCCCAATGATGACCTCCAGTAATTGAATATAAATGTAATTAGTATGAAAACAAATACTGTTACATTGATATAATATAAATGTTTACTATAATTTGAAAGGAAGTACAGGTAAATGTTAGTTCCACGTGAGGGACTGAGAGACGTGTGTCTGGATTACATCACAGTAACACTGCACGGTTTCATTATGACATCATCACCTCCTTCATTCTCTTCTCCCTTCCTCTGCTTCTGATTGGACCATCAGTATCACCGTGCTGTTAACTTCTGAATGTGACATCACCATAATCAGCCCCCAGTGTCCCCCTCAGGGTCCACAGTTGTGCGTGTACTGGTGTGGATGTTCTGACATAGTGCTGCATCGTAAGGGTACCAGAGAGTTGTCAGATGGTCAGATGCTCGTCCAGTGGCAGCGTGCCGTGGGGCAGGTGTTCGGGGGAGCTGAGGGTGTGGTCAGCGGCCTCAGCACAGTCTCCGTTATCTCCCATGTCCTTGCAGCTCCGCCACTGCTGCAGCCCTGGCCCCGCCCACTGCTTCAGCCCTGGCCCCACCCACTGCTCTAGCCCCTCCACACTCTCTGTGCTTACACTGGCTGCACTCTCTAACTCTGGAACCACACCGCCCGCTGCATCAGCCACGGAGGTGGGGGCTGCGGCCGCAGGAGCTTCCACGGCCACGCCCTCCGTTGCAGCCACGGCCACGCCCTCTGTTGCAGCCACGGCCACGCCCTCTGTTGCAGCCACGGCCACGGCTACAGTCACTGCTTCCACAGGTGCCTCAGAAGCCACAATTTCCCGTATGGGCATGGTGTACACTTGGTAGTGAGGATGATTTCTGAAAGCATGGATCCAGCTCTGGAGAAAAGATCATAGAAACATCAGACATCAAACACATCAGACCTCAAACACATCACACCCCAAACACATCACACCCCAAACACATCAGACGTCAGTGTACAACCACACACATCAGTGAGTGTGTTTACAGCCACACACATCAGTGAGTGTGTGTACAGCCACACACATCAGTGAGTGTGTGTACAGCCACACACATCAGTGAGTGTGTTTACAACCACACACATCAGTGAGTGTGTTTACAACCACACACATCAGTGAGTGTGTGTACAGCCACACACATCAGTGAGTGTGTGTACAGCCACACACATCAGTGTGTTTACAGTCACACACATCAGTGTGTTTACAGTCACACACATCAGTGAGTGTGTGTACAGCCACACACATCAGTGAGTATGTTTACAACCACACACATCAGTGAGTGTGTTTACAACCACACACATCAGTGAGTGTGTGTACAACCACACACATCAGTGAGTGTGTGTACAGCCACACACATCAGTGAGTGTGTGTACAACCACACACATCAGTGAGTGTGTTTACAGTCACACACATCAGTGAGTGTGTTTACAGTCACACACATCAGTGAGTGTGTGTACAGCCACACACATCAGTGAGTGTGTGTACAACCACACACATCAGTGAGTGTGTGTACAGCCACACACATCAGTGAGTGTGTTTACAGTC
Organism: Brachyhypopomus gauderio; assembly: GCF_052324685.1. NCBI lineage: Eukaryota > Metazoa > Chordata > Actinopteri > Gymnotiformes > Hypopomidae > Brachyhypopomus > Brachyhypopomus gauderio. Next base: position 1,772,056 of record NW_027506871.1, read on the forward strand.
ACACACATCAGTGAGTGTGTTTACAGCCACACACATCAGTGAGTGTGTTTACAGCCACACACATCAGTGAGTGTGTGTACAGCCACACACATCAGTGAGTGTTTGTACAGCCACACACATCAGTGAGTGTGTTTACAACCAGTTTAAAAATAGTCTCACCCTCTGCATGTTCTCTTCATTACCACGACTGTCGTCTCTCATGTCAACGTTAGAGTTGGTGTCACCTGTGAGCTGAAAACAGAAAGAGTTAGCCCCGCCCATATATAGCCCCGCCCACAACACACAGCATCAATGTATAGACGTGGCCTTTGACCCCAGCACACCACAGAGCAGTCTGCAGTTCCAGTAGCTGCAGCAACTGAGGCAGGGCAACCCTGTCCCTGGGAGCCAAGATGGAGGACAATTCCTGTCCCTCGGAGCCAAGATGGAGGACACTTCCTGTCCCTCAGAGCCAAGATGGAGGACACTTCCTGTCCCTGACAGCCTGGATGGAGGATGTCTGCTCTGTGCTGCCTGTAGGTCAGAGACCTCATGTGGTGCTGCCCCCTGCTGGTGTGGTCATGTAGTGACAGCACACTGTTTGTTTCTGGTGAGTGTTATTACCTGCATTTTCATCTGAGCGGCTGTTTGTTCAGACGTGTCCTCAGACGTCTCAGACGTCTCCTCAGATGTCTTGGGGGGAAAGAGACAGTTCAGGTATCTATATTCAGTATAAATACAACTCTATTCTCTACTCTCCACTCTATTCTCTACTCTGCTGTAGTCTCTACTCTCTACTGTATTCTATACTCTATTCTCCACTCTCTACGTTACTTTCTACTCTACTCTCTACACTATACTCTCTACTCTACTTTCTACTCTCTACACTCAACTGTATTCTATACTCTATTTTTTCATTTTTACTCTCTTCTTTACTCTTCTCTACAATCTACTCTACATTCTACTCTCTACATTATTCTATACTCTATTCTCTACTCAATACTCTACTTTCTACTCTATTCTCTATACTTTACATTCTACTTTCTACTATACTCTGCTCTTTACTCTACTCTCTTCTGTACACTGTACTCTCTACTATACTCTCTACTCACTCTACAGTGTAAAACACACTGCAGTGTTACACATGATGCTGAGACATGATGTGCCATGCCGAAAATACACAGTTTGTTGTTTATGCTGAGAGAGTTGAGGGTAATGACCAACCCCCAGTAAGCTGTTGAGAAGAGTTTGGGTGTGAGTAGCTGTGTGTAATGACTGGGAACATGCCCACACTAATGACACAGACACTCTGCTCTGATATGTCTGAAACTGGCTCTACACTCGTCTGTTAAATTCACAGTTGTATTCAGTTAATTCATAATTATATTCAGTTATATTCAGTTCATTCACACTTATATTCCTCTTTCATAAAGCATCTGCAGTTTGGGGCCTGATTGATCTCACTGACTAATCACACTGATTAATTGCACTGACTAATCACACTGATTAATCGCACAGACTAAGCGCACTGATTAATCGCACCGACTAATCGTACCGATTAATCGCACTGAAAAATCGCACTGACTAATCGCACTGACTAATCGCACTAACCAATCGCACTGACCAATCGCACCGATTAATCACACTGACTAATCACACATGCATTTTAATGTCAGCGACGGGAGCTTGTAAGATCAACCAACCAAGTGTTCCTGTTATATTTCAAACACATTTTTTCCAGTTACTTCAGTGTGTGTGTGTGAATGTGGTTAGAGTACACCGGTGAATTAATACAAAGACCAAAACATACAGTGTGTTGGCAAAATGATTACTGTGTGTGTGTGTGTGTGTGTGTGTGTGTGTGTGTGTGTGTGTGTGTGTGTGTGTGTGTGTGTGTGTGTGCGCGCGTGTGTGTGTATTATACCTCACTCTGGTTTGAGCTCTCAGATTCAGAAGAGCTGGGTGTTCCTGTCTAAAAGCAAGCAAACAACAACTTGATTCTGATCCTAATTCGAACAATTCTTTCTAATTTTCCAGAATGCTTCCTTTAAATCATGAATTTTGGGGTGTGTGTGTGTGTGTGTGTGTGTGTGTGTGTGTGTGTGTGTGTGTGTGTGTGTGTGTGTGTGTGTGTGTGTGTGTGTGTGTGACTTCCTACCTGTTGCTCATGAATAGCTGGAACAGGAACCTCAGTGATCTGAACATGACAAACATGACTGAGCATTAATGGTCAACTCTGTTTCTGGAGTTAATTTGCTGTTTTTGCTGAGTGAATCACAGCTGAGTGCTGTTTTGTGGGTGTACCTGTGTGACTGGGTGTACCTGTATGACTGGGTGTACCTGTATGACTGTGTGTTGTGGGTGTACCTGTATGACTGGGTGTTGTTAGTGTACCTGTATGACTGTGTGTTGTGAGTGTACATGTATGACTGTGTGTTGTTAGCGTACCTGTATGACTGTGTGTTGTGAGTGTACCTGTATGACTGTGTGTTGTTAGCGTACCTGTATGACTGTGTGTTGTTAGCGTACCTGTATGACTGTGTGTTGTGAGTGTACATGTATGACTGTGTGTTGTTAGCGTACCTGTATGACTGTGTGTTGTTAGCGTACCTGTATGACTGTGTGTTGTGAGTGTACCTGTATGACTGTGTGTTGTTAGCGTACCTGTATGACCGTGTGTTGTGAGTGTACCTGTATGACTGTGTGTTGTGAGTGTACCTGTATGACTGTGTGTTGTGGGTGTACCTGTATGACTGGGTGTTGTTAGTGTACCTGTATGACTGTGTGTTGTGGGTGTACCTGTATGACTGTGTGTTGTTAGCGTACCTGTATGACTGTGTGTTGAGTGTACCTGTATGACTGTGTGTTGTTAGCGTACCTGTATGACTGTGTGTTGTGAGTGTACATGTATGACTGTGTGTTGTTAGCGTACCTGTATGACTGTGTGTTGTTAGAGTACCTGTATGACTGTGTGTTGTGAGTGTACCTGTATGACCGTGTGTTGTTAGCGTACCTGTATGACCGTGTGTTGTGAGTGTACCTGTATGACTGTGTGTTGTGGGTGTACCTGTATGACTGTGTGTTGTGGGTGTACCTGTATGACTGGGTGTTGTTAGTGTACCTGTATGACTGTGTGTTGTTAGCGTACCTGTATGACTGTGTGTTGTTAGTGTACCTGTATGACTGGAACTTTCTCTTCTTCTGTATGCGTTAACGGGACCTCAGTGATCTGAGTGTGAAATCACTGAATGAGCAGCAGAATTCAACACCACAAATATAATGAACACCACAAATATAATGAACACCACTGATGTATTAAATATCACAAATATAATGAACACCACTGATGTATTAAATATCACAAATATAATGAACACCACAAATATAATGAACACCACTGATGTAATAAATATCACAAATATAATGACCACCACAAATATATATGTTTGTGATGGTGTGCTCACTGAATTGTGTGGAATGATATGTAAATATCAGAGGTTATTGCAGGAATTGTAGTTTCCTGTTTCTGAGCTACGTATCGTGAGAGAGAGCCGGTGTGTTCTCACTGGTAGCAGGACAGGAGTGAAGCTGTCCAGAGTGTCCACCTGCTGTCCTGGGTACGTGTCTCTGTCAGAACTCCTCTGTGCAACCACAACGTCTGTCTGAGAAATCTGAAACACACGTCCAGTACATGAACTACCTGTCTGGTGAATGTTTTTGTAGATCAGTACATAGTCATTTAAGTGCATTTTACAGTTTATAGCATGTTTACTATAATACAAACAATTAAGAAGTGTAATATGTCTGTGTTAGTTAATTCAAGCAGACTATTACAGTAAGCTCTATTCTGTGGAGCCAGGTTAACCGTTACGTGACAGGATGAGGTTGGAGTGACGGCGGAGAGATATACTCACTGGATGGGCAGCAGCAAGGCCCAACACACAGAGCAGTGCTGTAGAGATCAGCATAGCGCAGACGGTCCTGGGAGCAGCCGACTGGAGGAAGACTTCACAATAGTGTCCCTCTGACTGGTGGGCAAGGGTTATATACACACACACACACACACACACACACACACACACACACACACACACACAAAGGGTTACACACACACACACACACACACACACATATGAAGGGTTATATCCCTTCATTGTCACTCGTAGGAGTGATGGATTTGTTTTTCTCTCACCAGACACACACACACACACACACACACACAATTGCACACATTTCACCCCCCCCCCCTCGTCTTAGGGGACATATAGTGGTTCAGAGAGGCATCCAACACTCTATTTATTTTTTCATGTAGTCTCCACTCCCCAAAACCTCCACCCCCTCCTCCACCCCTCCACCAGAAGCTAATTATGGACCAGGATTTCCTTTTGGAATGATTAACTGTACCAGTTTTTTTTTGTTACGCAGGAGTATTTATGAGTCTGATTTTTCTCTGCTGAAAGGTCAGTATTAGTGACACTGATTTACAGCTGGATACGTGTTTGAGTCACACTGGTGATGTTGTTGGAGGAGTGAGGGGGGGGGGGGGGGGGTGGACTGGACCTGCACCTTTAACTTGTTCTGGACTGGACCTTTAACTGGACCTTTAACTGGACCTTTAACTGGACCTAGACTGGACATTTAACTGGACCTTTAACTGGACCTGGACTGGACATTTAACTGGACCTTTAACTGGACCTGGACTGGACATTTAACTGGACCTTTAACTGGACCTAGACTGGACATTTAACTGGACCTTTAACTGGACCTTTAACTGGACCTGGACTGGGCCTCCATTCATTAACAGTGACAGGAACAAAGGGAAGAAAACAGGGCAGAGATGCATAGATAGATCGATTGATTAATTGATTAATTTATACTTTATTGATCCCTTTAAGAAGTTTCCTTCAGGGAAATTATTGTAGTGAAAAAAAAACAGCTAAAAACAATGGAGCTACAGTAGAAGCAGCCGCCTCGCACAGCGCTAAAGGAGTCTAGACTCGTGTGACTCATAGACTAGACTCGTGTATCTCATAGACTAGACTCGTGTGACTCAGACTAGACTCATGTATCTCATAGACTAGACTCGTGTATCTCATAGACTAGACTCGTGTATCTCATAGACTAGACTTGTGTGACTCAGACTAGACTCATGTGTCTCATAGACTAGACTCGTGTATCTCATAGACTAGACTCATGTGACTCAGACTCGTGTAACTCATAGACTAGACTCGTGTATCTCATAGACTAGACTCTTGTAACTCAGACTAGACTCGTGTATCTCATAGACTAGACTCGTGTGACTCAGACTAGACTCGTGTGACTCAGACTAGACTCGTGTGATTCAGACTAGACTCATGTTACTCAGACTAGACTCGTGTAACTCAGACTAGACTCGTGTATCTCATAGACTAGACTCGTGTATCTCATAGACTAGACTCGTGTAACTCAGACTAGACTCGTGTATCTCATAGACTAGACTCATGTGACTCAGACTCGTGTAACTCATAGACTAGACTCGTGTATCTCATAGACTAGACTCTTGTAACTCAGACTAGACTCGTGTATCTCATAGACTAGACTCGTGTGACTCAGACTAGACTCGTGTGATTCAGACTAGACTCGTGTGATTCAGACTAGACTCGTGTGACTTAGACTAGACTCGTGTAACTCAGACTAGACTCGTGTATCTCATAGACTAGACTCGTGTATCTCATAGACTAGACTCGTGTATCTCATAGACTAGACTCGTGTAACTCAGACTAGACTCGTGTAACTCAGACTAGACTCGTGTATCTCATAGACTAGACTCGTGTATCTCATAGACTAGACTCGTGTGACTCAGACTAGACTCGTGTAACTCATAGACTAGACTCGTGTGATTCAGACTAGACTCGTGTGACTCAGACTAGACTCATGTGACTCAAATTCTATGAGTCACAGGAGTCTAATCTATGAGACACACAAGTATAGGCACTCGAGAGAGTGACTCGAGTCGAACTTAATACGCCAACAATAAGACTTCAGACTTGACTTGAAACTCGTCCAAAATGAGTCGTGAACAATAAGAGTCGTTTTTATAGAAATAAATACTTTCTTTGTCTGTTTTCACTATTCCTTAGTTTTGTTTCAGTAAATTCAGTGAACATGTAAAGTATGTAAGAAACAAATTAAAGACACTGGAATGACCACATCAAACTTCATAAGGCACCGGGTAGGTTTGTTTAGTTCACTTGAGACTTGACTTAGACTCCAGCCAACAGACTCGTGACTAGACTTGGACCTGTTTTTTGCAACTTTTTTAACATTTCTGGTTGTCACAAAAGTTTGTTTATTTAGGACGTGTGGCCATCCTTCTCAAGTTACTATGGAAACAGCTATGTTTGCTACCACGGGAACCACTAGGGACAGCGTGCAGATTTCTGTCTTGACACAGTTGTTGTGATTCTGCCTTGAGGGACAGCAGGTCCATGGGGAGTTCCTCACGCATCTCCATGTATGGTCACTGTGGACTTCCGACATCAGTTCCTTGTTTTCCGTCTTGTGTGGAGCGGTGTGTAATTATGGAGCAGCCACATTCCCGCCTCGCTGCTTTTCTCATTACGCTGTACGGGACGAACGTGACGGGAGCACTGACACACCAGCACAGACCAGCACAGACCAGCTGGAGGGCCCACACCTCCAGGAAGAGTGAGGACACTTCCAGACATCTCAGCTTTTACTGCCTTCATTAAAGTAACGGCTGGATCTGAATCTTCAGTTACCATACACACCAGCTTCTACTGCTATGATGTGGTTTACACACACACACACACGTACACGTACACGTACACACAGACATGCACACAGTGATACACTCACACACACACACACGTACACACAGACATGCACACATTCACACACTCTCACTCACACACTCACACACAAATACACAGACATGCACACATACACACACTCACACACACGTACACACAGACATGCACACATTCACACACTCTCACTCACACACACTCACGTACACACAGACATGCACACACACACTCACACACACATACACACAGGCATGCACACACTCACACACACACTCACGTATACACATACATACACACACTCACACACACATGTACACACAGACATGCACACAATCACTCACACACACACACACACACATACTCACACACATATACACACCCACACTCACACACATAAATTTCTCTTCTTTAAATAAATTTCTCTATTTTATTCACATATTAGGTCTAAATGACCTTTTATTCTGTGTCATTTTGGTTTGAATGTCTTTTGGAGGCTCATACAGGTGGACACGTGTCCCCGACACACAGCAGGCCTCCTGTGCTGAGACACTAGTGTCTCCAGTAAGGGGAAACTGTAAAAAGTGTTACAGGATCTGTCCTCTGTGTCTGGTCTCACGTTCACGTTTGATGTCAGGCTGCTAGCTGCCTAACAACAGAAGATATACTGGCACAATGTTAAAACACTCAACAAATAGCACAGCTTTTAAAAGCACAGAGGTTATTCTGAAATAGTCTCTCTCTCTCTCTCTTGCATGTTGTGTGTGTGTGTGTGTGTGTGTGTGTGTGTGTGTGTGTGTGTTCTCTTTCTGTTCTGAAGCCCACATTTAGCACTTCTTTGTTCCACTTAATTGTCCTGGTTGGTCAGCGTTAGTTCTCCTCTGACTTCATCTACTCAGTCAGCGTCTTACGCTGGAACTACACACCTACACACACACACTAACACACACACACACACACAAACCTTCACAACCTCCTGCCTGCAGTGATCTATGTATAATCCTCATCAACTCAGTCAGCGTCTCGTTCTGAGAACTACACACGTTCTTAATTCACTCTTTTAAACTTACATACACACACACACACACACACACACACACACACACTTTCACCACAACCCGGCTTCTTTAATATATGTGAAATCCTCAGGCATGAAAGCTGTATTTTTTAATGACTGGAGGAGAGATGATGTGTGTGTTTGTGTTTGTGTGCATTTGTGTGTGTTAGGCAGGAGCGTTAGACAAAGAGAAAAAAATGTATTGCTAGGTATAATGTTTCTGCATGTGTTTGAAACTCCATTCTTACAGGATGTCTAAAAACATCACGTTTCATAGTTTACAGTCAGAACCTCTTTTGTGACATCTCTGTTCAACTGAACCGAGAACAACAAACACGTCCGTTAAAACAAGGACGGTGTTCGGCGTCCACTCCGGTCTGAGTTAGTCTCTGTCGTTAATCTCTCTGGTGAGGAAATGTCTTCACCAGCCAGACAGACATGATGGCCGTCTCTGACTGTGTGTGTGTGTACGGGTGTGTGTTTTAAACAAATTCTATGTGAAGCATTTAAAAGCCGCCGCAGACCTCCTGCACACCTATTCTTACCTGAGCACCCTGGCGCGCTACACACAGGTAAACACTCACCTTTATTACGCATGCTGAACTTTACTAAATGATCTTCATGTTGAGCTGTTTAATACAATCTGTTATATGGGGATAAAAGACCCTGATATCTACAGTACACTATAGAGTCTCTTCTGGAGTCTCTTCTGTACAGTAGTAATAGTGTGTGTTCTGTATAGTACAGTAGTAATAGTGTTCTGTATAGTACAGTAGTAATAGTGTGTGTTCTGTATAGTACAGTAGTAATAGTGTTCTGTATTGTACAGTAGTAATAGTGTGTGTTCTGTATAGTACAGTAGTAATTGTGTTCTGTACAGTACATTAGTAATAGTGTTATGTACAGTACAGTAGTAATAGTGTTCTGTATAGTACAATAGTAATAGTGTGTGTTCTGTACAGTACAGTATTAATAGTGTTCTGTATAGTACAGTAGTAATAGTGTGTATAGTACAGTAGCAATAGTGTGTATAGTGCAGTACTAATAGTGTGTATAGTACAGTACTAATAGTGTGTATAGTACAGTACTAATAGTGTGTATAGTACAATAGTAATAGCGTGTGTTCTGTACAGTATTAGTAGTGTGTGTTCTGTATAGTACAGTACTAATAGTGTGTATAGTACAGTACTAATAGTGTGTGTTCTCCTGTAGAATCACAGTGATGCCGTTTGTCTTCTCGATCTTCTGCTTCATCGTTGCCATGACAGAAGGCTTCCCAGTAAGTATGAAGTCTCCCTCTCTCTCAATCTGCCCCAGTCTTCATCTGCCCCAGTCCTCATCTGCCCCAGTCTCTATGTATACACTAAACCCTAACCCCTAAACCCTAACCTCAAACAGACTGATTATTATAAGTCTATGTTCTCATTATATGATCCTAGCGGTTTGTCCTGTTTTAGTTATGCTAGCCCTGTAACTCAGTCAGAACCTGCAAAACTAGCGTGAAGGTCGGTGTGGATCACAACAGAAGTAACCCAAGATTATTCCTCTGAAGAATCTGTGTTAACCTCTACATTAGAACCACATCTCTCTCCTGTGACTCCAGACACAGATGGCTCAGGCTCCACCCCCTTCTGCAGCAGGCCACACCCTCCTGGTCCCTGTCATGGTTCTGGGCTCCAATGGCCCAATGTTGGTTCTGGTACCTATGAGCAACACCAACTGGGCTGGCCAGAAGGACCCAAACCCAACACCAGAGTCAACACAAATGCACACACACACACGACCAGACCAGCACCATGTGAGTGTGGACGCATGAATGAAAGTGTGTGTGTGTGTGTGTGTGTGTGTGTGTGTGTGTGTGTGTGTGTTTTCCTGTCATGACAGAAATGCATTCTGGGCGAGGGGGTATTTAATCAGGTAATCTGGTTTTGGGGCTCACCTCCTCCCCTGTTTTAACCTGTCCCTAGGTTAAAGGTCAGAGTGTAGTTCCTCAGAATGGGAACAGTGAATTCCTGCAGGCTGCCACACTCACAAGCCCCTCCCTCACACCGGAAACTCCGCCCCCACAAGGACAGGTAACATACCCTCCCTCAACCTGGAAACTCCGCCCCCACAAGGACAACTAACACACATTCCAGGGTATCATACAGAGTTCTCACATGAATGAGAAAAACTACTGATGATTTCAACCAGAGCCGGAGTGGCTAATCGGGAGATTCGGGAGGATTCCCGATGGGCCGGCTCATGTCAATCTCTAGTTTGGGCCGATTGGGAGGGAAAAATAATTTTGGGCCGGATTTGGTCATAAAACTCCCGGGCTGAAAAAGTGTCCCACTCCGGCCCTGATTTCAACTATAGTTGATCTGATATATAGTTTATCTGATTTAGTTTTATAGTAAACCTGTTCCATTCTGTTATAGTCTAAATTATTCGCTTTTTTCTTCCACTAGGTGGCGCCAGTGTGGAACTCACTTCCTGCTGTGGTTCCCTTGCAGCCTTCTGTGGTACAAACAGTACACACACCACTGAGTCACAGCTACACACACCACTGAGTCACAATTACACACACCACTGAGTCACACACACCACTGAGTCACAGCTACACACACCACCGAGTCACAGCTACACACACCACTGAGTCACAGTTACACATACCACTGAGTCACAATTACACATACCACTGAGTCACAATTACACACACCACTGAGTCACAATTACACACACACCACTGAGTCACAGCTACACACACACCACTGAGTCACAGCTACACACACACCACTGAGTCACAATTACACACTCCACTGAGTCACAATTACACACACCACTGAGTCACAGCTACACACACCACTGAGTCACAATTACACACACCACTGAGTCACAGCTACACACACCACTGAGTCACAATTACACACACCACTGAGTCACAATTACACACTCCACTGAGTCACAATTACACACACCACTGAGTCACAGTTACACACACCACTGAGTCACAATTACACACTCCACTGAGTCACAATTACACACTCCACTGAGTCACAATTACACACACCACTGAGTCACAATTACACACTCCACTGAGTCACAGCTACACACACACACCACTGAGTCACAATTACACACACCACTGAGTCACAGCTACACACACACCACTGAGTCACAGCTACACACACACCACTGAGTCACAGTTACACACACCACTGAGTCACAGCTACACACACCACTGACTCACAGCTACACACACACCACTGAGTCACAGCTACACACACCACTGAGTCACAGCTACACACACCACTGAGTCACAGCTACACACACCACTGAGTCACAGTTACACACACCACTGAGTCACAGTTACACACACACCACTGAGTCACAGCTACACACACACCACTGAGTCACAGCTACACACACACCACTGAGTCACAGTTACACACACCACTGAGTCACAGTTACACACACCACTGAGTCACAGCTACACACACCACTGAGTCACAGCTACACACACACCACTGAGTCACAGCTACACACAGGTGGTGTTTTGTAGTATAAATGTGTGCCTGGTGGTGTTGTTTAGTAAAAATGTGTGTGTGGTGTAGTATAAATGTGTGTCTGGTGGTGTTTTGTAGTATATAAGTGTGTCTGGTGGTGGTGTTTAGTATAAATGTGTGTCTGGTGGTGTTGTGTAGTATAAATGTGTGTCTGGTGGTGTTATGTAGTATAAATGTGTGTCTGATGGTGTTTTGTAGTATATAAGTGTGTCTGGTGGTGTTATGTAGTATAAATGTGTGCCTGGTGATGTTTTGTAGTGTAAATGTGTGTCTGGTGGTGTTGTGTAGTATAAATGTGTGCCTGGTGGTGTTGTGTAGTATACATATGTGTCTGGTGGTGTTGTTTAGTATAAATGTGTGTCTGGTGGTGTTTTGTAGTATAAATGTGTGTCTGGTGGTGTTGTGTAGTATAAATATGTGTCTGGTGGTGTTGTTTAGTATAAATGTGTGTATGGTGGTGTTTTGTAGACTGGCCAAAGATTGTTCACATCTTGGCTGCCCACTGCTGGAGGTGCAGGTGGACAGACACAGGTATTGGCATGCTTTACTTACTCAGATTAGAGTGTGAGTGTGTGTGTGAGTGTGTGTGTGAGTGTGTGTGTGAGTGTGTGTGTGAGTGTGTGTGTGTGAGTGTGTGTGAGTGTGTGTGTGTGTGTGTGTGTGTGTGTGTGTGTGTGTGTGTGTGTGTGTGTGTGTGAGTGTGTGTGTGTGTGTGTGTGTGTGTGTGAGTGTGTGTGTGAGTGTGAGTGTGAGTGTGTGTGTGTGTGTGTGTGTGTGTGTGTGTGTGTGTGTGTGTGTGCGTGCGTGTGTTTGTGCGTGTGTACTTGTACTTGTACTTGTGTGTACTTGTTTTTGTCCCTCACTGTGCATTGATTTGTGTTTCAGGTGGTGTCAGTGGTTCCCCAGGTTGGGCAGGTGGGTGTTTATTCAGTTATTCATCTTTAGTTAAATATACAGTAAAGTTTTGGGGTATGAAGTGTAATAAAACACAATCATCTTTTAGTCTCTGTCAGCAAGCTCAGAGGAGGGAGATGCAACACAGGTAAACTCCAAATACACACACACACACACACACACACACACACACACACACACACACACACACACACACATTATCCCTAACCCTAACTCAACCTCCTTCTCAATCCTAGGTGATTTACGTCCTGCCAGTCACTGGTGAGATACCCAACTTGGGTATAGCAGAGGGAGGAGAGGAGAAAACCAACCCCCCACAACCGGAGGGTCTCATGCCTAACCCTAACCCTAACCCTAACCCTAACCCTGGTCTAAATCCCAACATCCATGTTTCCAACCTGGGTCACCTCCATCCCGCCACACCTTCTCCCCCAGCAGGGCATCAGGAGAACCCTGCCTCACTGGGGAGGGAACCCCCCAGTGTCACTGCAGGGGAGGGGGTGTCTACAGGAGTCCTGCAGGGGGCAGTAGGGAGCAGCGGAGGGCTGACAGCAGACACGACCAAGCCCTGCTCTCATACAAACAGAAGAGCTAGCACACAGGCCCCAGGGGCATGAGCCCGTCACACACACACACACACACACACACACACACACACAAACACACACACACACACACACACACACACACACACACACACACACACTCATAGCACCACACATGCCCCAGGGCCATCAGCCTGGCATGTACGTACACACACACGCACACACACACACACACACACACACACACACACACACACACACACACACACACACACACACACACACACACACCACCCACCATCGGGCAGTTAACAGTATTTAATTAAAGGTCCATACGAAGGTCTATACATATTTTAATTCAGTGTCTGATAGTGCTGGAACCTTCTGGAAATTGCTTGCTTTTTATTTATTTATTATTATTATTATTATTATTATTATTATTACTGACATTAGTACACTGTTTTTAGTTGGTTATAATTAAATTAATGTCTACTGTATGTCTTGGTTAATTGATGTGTTAGGGTTTTATGTTAGCAGTTCTTTGTTGTTTTCCTATTGTTTAGTTTGTATTTGTTGTGTACGTGTTTGTAGTATTGTTGTGTGACTGCGTATTAAATCTCTTAAAGATTCCCGCTTGTGTCCCGCCTCCACCTTCCCGCAGTTACACATAACAGCACACACTGTTTCATTAAATTCCTGCTTTTTCTTCTTTATCTTGAAGATAAATGAAGATTTATCTTTTATAAATGACAGGTTAATGAGAATTCTATTCAGTGTGGCTAAAATTTAATTAATTAATTAATGTGTAACACAATGTAAACCTATGTGTAAAAAGTATTATATAGAAACTAAAGTTTATGAACCTGAGAAAATTCTCAGAAAATAATTACATTTGAACTGTTATTCTGATTGAAAATAATATTAAACAGAAGTAATCTCTAGCCTTTTTGGTACATATGTATACAAGGATGTAAGTTTTCATGACATGTTTACAGTGACACATGTTTACACTGGCTTGTTTACAGTGACATGAGTTTACAATTATGCAAGTTTACATTTTCGGTGCTTTGCATCGAGTTTACAATGATGCAAAGTTACAGTGACTTGAATTTACAATTGCACAAATTTACACTGACATGAGTTTACAATAACAGGTTTACAGTGACATGATTTTACAATCATGTACGTTTACAGTGACTTGGGTTTACAATTATATAAGTTTATGATGAAGCAACTCTGTGGAGTGGCCAGTTATCATGTTCAGCTTCCTAAAACCAGATGGTGGACTCTACTGTACAATCCACATACCCAACGCAAAACAATAAGAGTGCTTACAGAACTGATTGTCAGGGAAACTACAATATTTGAATCCAAGAGCAATTTTGTGGTATATGTGTGGTGTGTGTGTGACTCAGTGGTGTGTGTGACTCAGTGGTGTGTGTGTAGCTGTGACTCAGTGGTGTGTGTAGCTGTGACTCAGTGGAGTGTGTAGCTATGACTCAGTGGTGTGTGTAACTGTGACTCAGTGGTGTGTGTAACTGTGACTCAGTGGTGTGTGACTGTGACTCAGTGGTGTGTGTGTAGCTGTGACTCAGTGGTGTGTGTAGCTGTGACTCAGTGGTGTGTGTGTAGCTGTGACTCAGTGGTGTGTGTGTAGCTGTGACTCAGTGGTGTGTGTGGCTGTGACTCAGTGGTGTGTGTAGCTGTGACTCAGTGGTGTGTGTAACTGTGACTCAGTGGTGTGTGTAACTGTGACTCAGTGGTGTGTGTGTAGCTGTGACTCAGTGGTGTGTGTAGCTGTGACTCAGTGGTGTGTGTGTAGCTGTGACTCAGTGGTGTGTGTAACTGTGACTCAGCGGTGTGTGTGTAGCTCTGACTCAGTGGTGTGTGTGTAACTGTGACTCAGTGGTGTGTGTAGCTGTGACTCAGTGGTGTGTGTGTAACTGTGACTCAGTGGTGTGTGTAACTGTGACTCAGTGGTGTGTCTAGCTGTGACTCAGTGGTGTGTGTGTAACTGTGACTCAGTGGTGTGTGTAGCTGTGACTTAGTGGTGTGTGTAGCTGTGACTCAGTGGTGTGTGTAGCTGTGACTCAGTGGTGTGTGTAATTGTGACTCAGTGGTGTGTGTAATTGTGACTCAGTTGTGTGTGTAGCTGTGACTCAGTGGTGTGTGTACTGTTTGTACCACAGAAGGCTGCAAGGGAACCACAGCAGGAAGTGAGTTCCACACTGGCGCCACCTAGTGGAATGAATGACAGAATGACAGAGCTAGTCTGACCAGTTATGCTGTGTGATTATCTCATTCACGTAGTACTTCAACTCTGTAGCTGATTCAGAACATCAGTCATTGTTGAATGAGTTGAAATTGATTACGCCTGTGTGTTTGATGTCTCTCACCCTGGACACTGTTGCCCTGGACACTGTTGCCCTGGGCATGATCAATAAGGTTCTGTTTTTATTGACAAATTTTGACAAATTATGGCACTAAACAAGGACTGAAATAGGACACAGTGGGGAGGTCGGATTTGTGCACTTGTAGATGCACAAAACATGTAACGTATGAGTGCCTGGATGTAGCTGCTGTTGAGAGACAATCCTGGTGGTGTGTGTCTGGTGTGTGGAGTTCACTGCAGACCTGCTGGGTAATGGGCTTATGGGTCATTAGTGCACATCGCTGACACATCGAACACACACAAAGCTGCAGGGCCAATAATCCTGCACCTATTACACCAGGTCAAGGTGAGCACACACACACAATATACACACACATATATATACACACACACACCACTATACTCATATATAGTATACGCTTACACACACACACGCACATGTAAGCACTGCAGAATCCCACCAGATCCCACCAGATCCCAGAGTGACTGACTTGAATCCCAACAGAGTACAAAATTTTAGAACCAGTACCCACAACCCAGTTAGAGAGGAGATGTGATGGAGAGGCAGAACGTGTGATAGAGGGGCGGGGCATGTGACCTAGGGGCGGGGCATGTGATAGAGGGGCGGGGCATGTGATAAAGAGGCAAGAATAGAACTGTGTGTACATGTGTGTGCATGTGTTTGCTCAGGCATGAATATGTGATCAGGTAAGTGTGTGTGTGTGTGTGTGGTTGATGCCTTACTAGTCGTCATTTCCATCCCTTTAATCCCCAATCCCCCTGTCCCCATGTGAAATCCTCTGCCATTCACGGCATGGCCATTCAATCAGTCTGGCCTGCAAACACCAGCTCTCTCAACACCAGCTTGAGGAACTCAGACTCTGAACACCAGCTCCAGAAACTCAGACTCTGAACACCAGCTTGAGACACTCGGACTCTGAACACCAGCTTGAGACACTCAGACTCTGAACACCAGCTCGAGAGACTCAGACTCTGAACACCAAATCGAGAGACTCAGACTCTGAACACCAGCTCGAGAGACTCAGACTCTACTGTCTGAGGTGTACCATGCAGCCTTGCTCTGTGCTCTTTGCAGTGTTTGGGTCTGACCCGCAACCTCTGAATGGCTGTGTTCACCTACACTGAAGCAGCACACAGGTGTGAGTGACCTGAACCAGGTGAGTAACTCTCCTTACTGCTGGCCTTCTAACTACTGAACTTAATTTACTGTACTGTTATTATTACTGTTATAAATTCAGTTCACTGTATCACATCCAATCACTTTAAATGTATTTGTTTGTAATTGTTGCATAATAATATTGATGAACTGTATAGCAAGATATAAAATTTCTATTTGCATATTACCATATCAACATGACTTTATTCTGTTTACATCTGTTTACATTGTTTAGATATCTTACATGAGTATAATGAGTTCATATTTAAGTTTCAAACTTGTGACATTATTTTACATTAAACAAAAGTAGGTAATGTTTTCAGTGTATCTTGATTCCAGTATTTTCTAATGTAGTCACAAACAGCCTCTCTCATCTTCAGTGTCTTTTAACAATAATGATGATGTAATGACTGACAGGGGCCTTAGCCAGTTAGCTGCCATGTCCTCTCGGGTGAACCCACAAGATCCTCCCAGAGTCCTCCTGGAGGGTGTGGACAGGGTTGCCATGAGCAACGGAGAAGATATAATGTGAGTAATGCATTATGGGGATCTGAGGCAGAACCAGACCTCATGCCCATGTTAACCCTAACCCTAACCCTAACCCCTAACCCCTAACCCCTAACCCTAGGACATGATAACATGATTCTCAACTGGCTGCTGAAAATCCAACATTCACTCTCCAGATGGTGGTCAGTGTCTAGTGTCATGATGGTGAGTTGGTGGTTGTATGAGTGCTGAGAGGTGATTCAGTAAAACAGGAATTATGATGATGAATCTGATGACCATGACACTAGTTTCACTAAGATGTCCGTACTCTACCGGGTGAATGTATCATGTATCATTTAGTCATGTCTTTTGTTATTAACTGTGTTCAGTGGGATTGTTTTCATGTATCCGTTAGTCATGTCTTTGTTTGTTAACTGTGTTCAGTGGGATTGTTTTCCTTTATCTGTTAGTCATGTCTTTTGTTATTAACTGTGTTCAGTGGGATTGTTTTCATGTATCTGTTAGTCATGTCTTTTGTTATTAACTGTGTTCATTGTGATTGTTTTCATGTATCCGTTAGTCATGTCTTTGTTTGTTAACTGTGCTCAGTGGGATTGTTTTCATAATGATGATGATGATGATGATGATGAGGATGATGATGATGATGATGAGGATGATGATGATGATGATGATATGTTTCGTGTTTGAAGTTCTCTGCAGGGCTCTGATCCTGGTGCCATATTCAATGTGAACAACAGCAACAACAATGAAGAGTGAGTAATACACACATACACACACACACATAAACACACACAGATACACATGCACACACACATACACACACACACACACACACATAAACACACACACATACACACGCACACATACACACGCACACATACACACGCACACACACATACACACACACACACACACACACAAACATACATACATATCCATCAACATATCATAGGGCTTCACAGCAACATCATGTCCTAACAGGAAATTAGCACATACAACTCAACACAACTAAACTCACAGCAACATACAGCACACAGGACCTGGACACTGGACTGGACAGTGGTGGACCAGACCGGACTGAACCGGACTGGACTGAACTAGACTATAGTGGATTAAACTGGACTGTTCAGTAGTGCACTGGGACCCTCTTTATGTCACATGTCACATGTGGCCCAGAGTTCAGATTGAGAAATGTTTGATTTTCACATTTGCTTCTTTGCAGGGAGCAGAAGAAGAAGAAGAAGAAAGAAAAAAAGGAAAAGAAGGAGAAAAAGGAGTAAGAGTTTGATCACCTTGGAAACAGCAGCATGTCATCACCTCGGAAACAGCAGCGTGTGATTCTTTATTTGTCTTTCTAAGCCCATTTCATTCTGTTACTTCAGGAAAAAACAAAAGAAGGAAAAAAAGAAAGACAAAGATCAGGAGGAGAGAGGGAAAGATAAGGAGAAAGACAAGAAGGAAGAGGAGAAAGCCAAGAAAGAGGAGTGCGAGACAGCTCTCACAGAAGTGTGTTTGTGTTCATGTTGGTAATGTTCATTTTAGAAGTGCTGTATCTTTACTTCCCCCTGTCAGACCAAAGGAGATATTCGTGATCGACCCTGCGGGAGACACATACTACAACTGGCTGTTCGTCATCACATGCCCCGTCATGTACAACTGGGTGCTCATCATAGCCAGGTACAGCAGGGGGCGCTGTTTCACATCTACTTCCTACCAAGTTAAGTAGACACACACCAAAAAAAAACTATTTATTTGGTGTGTGTGTTTATAAATCATGACTCTCTCTTCCTTGGTTCAGAGCTTGTTTCGAGGAGTTGCAGGGTGATTATTTGATGCTGTGGTTCATCCTTGACTTCGTGTCAGACATGACTTACCTGGCGGACATGATCTTCAGGACTAGGACAGGTGAGCATCGGATCATTCCCAACCCTTACAACAGCTATAGCATTACATTATTCTGACCACTGCTACCGTGTGTGTGTGTGTGTGTGTGTGTGTGTAGGGTATCTGGAGCAGGGTCTGTTGGTTAAAGATGAACTCAAGCTTCGAGCACGCTATAAGGAGAGCTTGCAGTTCAGACTAGACATGATCTCCATGATCCCCACCGACGTGTTCTACCTGTACTTCGGCACTAAGTACCCGGAGATCCGCATGAACAAGCTCCTCCGTATCAATCGCTTGTTTGAGTTCTTCCAACGCACAGAGACGAGGACCAACTTCCCCAACGTCTTCCGCATCTCCAACCTCGTAATGTACATCGTCATCATCATACACTGGAACGCCTGCCTCTACTACTCCTTCTCCAAGGCCATCGGCTTCGGCGCCGACAGGTTTGTGTACCCAGACACGTCGGACCCCGAGTTCGGCCGGCTGGTCAGGAAGTACGCGTACAGCATGTACTGGTCCACTCTCACGCTCACCACCATCGGTGAGACTCCGCCCCCAGAAAAGAACTCCGAGTACTTCTTCGTGGTGGCGGACTTCCTGATCGGTGTGCTGATCTTCGCCACCATCGTGGGTAACGTGGGCTCCATGATCACCAACATGAACGCGGCCCGGGCCGACTTCCAGGCCCGGATCGACGCCATCAAACAGTATATGAGCTTCCGGAACGTCACCAAGGACCTGGAGAAACGTGTCATCAAGTGGTTCGACTACCTGTGGACCAACAAGAAGGCGGTGGATGAGCGGGAGGTCCTGAAGTTCCTGCCGGACAAGCTGCGCGTGGAGGTGGCCATCAACGTGCACCTGGACACCCTGAAGAAGGTGCGCATCTTTGCGGACTGCGAGGCCGGGCTGCTGGTGGAGCTGGTCCTGAAGCTCCAGCCGCAGGTCTACAGCCCTGGAGACTACATCTGCAGGAAGGGCGACATCGGGCGCGAGATGTACATCATCAAAGAGGGCAAGCTAGCCGTGGTGGCCGACGACGGCGTCACGCAGTTCGTCGTCCTGAGTGACGGCAGCTACTTTGGCGAGATCAGCATCCTCAACATCAAGGGCAGCAGAGCGGGAAACCGCCGGACGGCCAACATACGCAGTATCGGATACTCGGACCTGTTCTGCCTGTCCAAGGACGACCTGATGGAGGCGCTGAAGGAGTATCCAGAGGCCAAAGCCCTGCTGGAGGAGAAAGGGCGGCAGATCCTCATGAAGGTACAGCTGTATCCTTACAGAGTGACCCCGCCTTCACAGTAGCCCCGCCTTCACAGTAACCCCGCCTTCACAGTAACCCCACCTTCACAGTAGCCCCGCCTTCACAGTAACCTCGCCTTCACAGTAGCCACGCCTTCACAGTAACCCCGCCTTCACAGTAGCCCCGCCTTCACAGCAACCCGGCCTTCACAGTAACCCCACCTTCACAGAAACCCCGCCTTCAAAGAAACCCTGCCTTCACAGTAACCCTGCCTTCACAGTAACCCCGCCTTCACAGTAACCCCGCCTTCACAGTAACCCCCCTTCACAGTAACCCCGCCTTCACAGTAACCCCCGCTTCACAGTAACCCCGCCTTCACAGTAACCCTGCCTTCTCAGCCCTTACAGAGTGACCCCGCCTTCACAGTAACCCCGCCTTCTCAGCCCTTACAGAGTGACCCCGCCTTCACAGTAACCCCGCCTTCTCAGTAACCCCGCCTTCACAGTAACCCCGCCTTCAAAGAAACCCCGCCTTCACAGTAACCCCCCCTTCACAGTAACCCCGCCTTCTCAGCCCTTACAGAGTGACCCCGCCTTCACAGTAACCCCGCCTTCTCAGCCCTTACAGAGTGACCCCGCCTTCACAGTAACCCCGCCTTCACAGAAACCCCGCCTCCACAGTAACTCTGCCTCCACAGTAACCCCACCTTCACACTAACCCCTCCTTCACAGTCCTTACAGACTAACCCTGCCTTCAAAGTAACCCCGCCTTCACAGAAACCCCACCTTCACAGTAACCCCGCCATTATAATTCCATGATTACTGGTTTCCATGGGCTCTAAACCCATACTAGGACTAATAATATTAAAATAATAAATCTGTAATGCAGCCCAAATTATTTATAGAACACTACATGACATAAATAACAATGTTTATCTATTGTTATATATGTCATATATCTATCTAAATCTATTGAATCTGTTTTGAATATATAATGGACAGAAAGGGTTAAACAAGGGTTTTGTTATCTTCCAGCTTTAATCGAGCTACCCGAGTAAATCTTTCTGATGAATGTTCATTTGGTTCTTTTGTTTTTCATTCTGCAGGACAACCTGCTGGACCTGGAGGTGGCGAAGCAGGGTCCAGACCCCAGAGACATGGAGGAGAAGGTCCTGAAGATCGGCAGCGTGCTGGAGGAACTCCAGACCCGCTTCGCCCGTCTCCTGGCCCAACACGAGGCCCAGCAGAGCCGGCTGAAGAGACGTGTCACCAAGCTGGAGAGCAAGATCACCTCCTCCAGCCCAGCGGTCACCTCCGAGACACTCGACCCGGAGAGGAGAGAGGAAGAGGAGGGGAAGAAGAAGGAGATGAAGTAGAGGCTCTGAGGATGAGGATGAGTTGTGTTTGTACACGCTCAGAGCAGGGATGAAAGGGAAAGACCTCAGTGTGGAAAAGGAACGAGACTAGAACACGAACCAGGACTGGATCACGGGACTAGGGCAGGAAAACGGGACCAGAACTGGATCACGGGACCAGGACTAGATCATGGGACCAGGACTGGATCAGGACTAGATCATGGGACCAGGGCAGGAACACGGGGGTGTAATGTTGCTCCTCCTCTGTCTCTCACTGCGTGTGTGGACACCACGGTCACAATGAGTTCAATCTCTTGAGTTGTTTACAATTTGTGTTTGTATTTTGCAGTGGAAGAGAAGCTAGTGTTGGAAGATAAGCTAGTGTTGGCTTAATGATGCACAGCAATGAGAAGCTTTTATCAGCCACACGTGCTGTAGGACAACATAGCTATTTATGCTTTTACAGCTTTACTTTAAACTGATATGGAACTCGGTTTCTCTATGAACTTCTGGACTAAAACTGACTTCGAATGGATCTGTTTGATTTTGCTACCAAATATTATTAAGAAAACGTGTGAAGATCAAACAACAATGTAAGGCGTTTAACTAGTCAAATAAAATTAATATCGTATTTAAATGACTGATACGGCATGTTGTGTTGCTGAATTTGATAAATAAACTAAAACATCTACTTTGCTAGTGTCCAGTGCAGCTACACTCCAAACCAAATATAAAAATCCAATAAAATTACTCCGCATAAAAAAAACTTTAGTTGCCTAAAATGTTTAGAAAATGTTTTAATAAAAAGAAAATTTAAAGGCGCTCTATAACTGAACCTCCATATGACACGTTGCGCTTTTGAACAAAGACGGGATTTGTAGTTTTCACAGACGTCTTTTCCTATCTACAATAATATAAACAGAACGGTACAGTCCTACAACTCCCAGCATTCCTCGCGGTCCCTCCAACTTGCGCCTGTCATCTGAACTCGGGAGCCCGGCGGCGTCTCACGAGCCCCTGAGTTACGGTAGGATTCTGCTGGATTAAAACATCTTTAAACATCTTTAAACCTCCCGCAGGCACAAACATAACACGTTTATCTCAGAAAGTGCCCCAGATGTGACGTGGTGATGGCCGTGCTGCCCCTGACATTATACATCTCACGGGTTTAATCAGTTAGCACGTTAGCTTTGGGGCTAATGAGCAGGACAGACGCGCGTCCGCGGTCTACCGGGATTAACACCGGTATACTGAGATCTACCGGGATTAACACCGGTATACGGAGATGTAGGGGGATTAACACCGGTATACGGAGATGTAGGGGGATTAACACCGGTATACGGAGATGTAGGGGGATTAACACCGGTATACGGAGATGTAGGGGGATTAACACCGGTATACGGAGATGTAGGGGGATTAACACCGGTATACGGAGATGTACCGGGATTAACACCGGTATACGCCGGAGATGTACCGGGATTAACACCGGTATACGCCGGAGATGTACCGGGATTAACACCGGTATACGCCGGAGATGTACCGGGATTAACACCGGTATACGCCGGAGATGTAGGGGGATTAACACCGGTATACGCCGGAGATGTAGGGGGATTAACACCGGTATACGCCGGAGATGTAGGGGGATTAACACCGGTATACGCCGGAGATGTAGGGGGATTAACACCGGTATACGCCGGAGATGTAGGGGGATTAACACCGGTATACGCCGGAGATGTACCGGGATTAACACCGGTATACGCCGGAGATGTACCGGGATTAACACCGGTATACGCCGGAGATGTACCGGGATTAACACCGGTATACGCCGGAGATGTACCGGGATTAACACCGGTATACGCCGGAGATGTAGGGGGATTAACACCGGTATACGCCGGAGATGTAGGGGGATTAACACCGGTATACGCCGGAGATGTAGGGGGATTAACACCGGTATACGCCGGAGATGTAGGGGGATTAACACCGGTATACGCCGGAGATGTAACGGGATTAACACCGGTATACGCCGGAGATGTACCGGGATTAACACCGGTATACGCCGGAGATGTAGGGGGATTAACACCGGTATACGCCGGAGATGTACCGGGATTAACACCGGTATACGCCGGAGATGTACCGGGATTAACACCGGTATACGGCGTCGCCAGCCTCCTCCGACCCGTTGGTCACCGGAATGAGACGTTTAGTCTGTACCCGACCAACCAGCGGCCAGGACACGCGGGTCTTTATAGTCGTGTGTGCAGTAGTGTTTAGTAGTGTTGATGTCCTGGATCATAGACACTAATTTAACACTGTTACTGTTTCACTATTTCAGCACCGTGTGTACAGAGACGCCCGGAGCTCAGACACAGCGGGGCAGGACGCTGCCGTAAAGCGTCGCACTTGTCGTGGACGCCGCTTCCCATTTTCTCCACATTGCGTTGCTAGGCGATCTCCATGGAGCCCGCTTGGCGGCAGCAGGGCAGAGGTCGCGGCCGGGGGCAGAACCGTGGCCAGACGGCCAGTGAGGTGGCAGCATGTCGACCCCGGACAGCCGACAGCAGGGTGAGGGAGGGCAGCTCTGCCGTAACCATGGTACCCAAAGCACAGCCTCCACCCAGCCAAGGTAGGAGACCTCCTATTGGACAGCATCACCAGCCTTACCTGTTCACTAGTGTCTTACTGTTCACTAGCGTCTTACTTGTTCACTAGCGTCTTACTTGTTCACTAGCGCCTTACCTGTTCACTAGCGCCTTACCTGTTCACTAGCGCCTTACCTGTTCACTAGGGCCTTACCTGTTCACTAGGGCCTTACCTGTTCACTAGGGCCTTACCTGTTCACTAGGGCCTTACCTGTTCACTAGGGCCTTACCTGTTCACTAGGGCCTTACCTGTTCACTAGGGCCTTACCTGTTCACTAGCATCTCACCGTTCCACTAGGGCCTTACCGTTCCACTAGGGCCTTACCCGTTCCACTAGGGCCTTACCCGTTCCACTAGGGCCTTACCCGTTCCACTAGGGCCTTACTGTTCACTAGCGCCTTACTGTTCACTAGCGCCTTACTGTTCACTAGCGCCTTACCTGTTCTTGGGGGATTGCAGGGAAAACTGGGCTAAGCCTGCGAAACTGAGACACAGACCTCTGAGAAACACAGACACACACAGTCTGTCACACGGTACCTCTGAGACACCTCATCCACAACACACACACACACACACACACACACACACACACAGTGAGCAGACCCCAGTGGCCACAGAGCTCAGTTCTCTGAGGATTAAAACCCTCAGATTATTCCTGCTGGAAATTCTGCTGTGCTGTGAGGGTGACTGTGCTGTGGTGAACATGCTACTGTGCTGTGAGGGTGACTGTGCTGTGGTGAACATGCTACTGTACTGTGTTGGTGACTGTGCTGTGGTGAACATGCTACTGTACTGTTTTGGGTGACTGTGCTGTGGTGAACATGCTACTGTGCTGTGAGGGTGACTGTGCTGTGTTGGTGACTGTGCTGTGTTGGTGACTGTGCTGTGAGGGTGACTGTGCTGTGTGGGTTTCTGCTTTGCAGCCAAGTCCCCTCAGTCCAGATTTGATGAGATCAGGAGGTCCAATCAGGCTGCAGCTCAGCGCCTGGCTGAGAAACAGTACAGCTCTTCTTCTGAGGAAGATGATGATGATGATGACGATGATGCTGGGCTTGGGAAGCAAGGCCAGATCCTGGAGTCGACTTTCATCACTTACACCAACCAGACGGGTCAGAACAGAAGCTCCTCTTATGTCTTATGTTTTGTGGGTAGCCTTGGGTGTAGGTGTTCCTGTGCTGTTTATTGGGATGTGGTTTATTCTGCTGGGTTTTTTGGGTGTGGTTTATACTGTGGTGTTTATTGGGGTGTAGTTTATTCTGCTGGGTTTTTTGGGGTGTGGTTTATTCTGTGGTGTTTATTGGGGTGTGGTTTAGCTGTAGTTTGTTCTGAGGTTGATATTGTGGAACACATGTGAACATGCTACTGATTTCTCCATGTGAGTGACTGGTAGTACTGATGCTTCAATAGAGAGGATGGGTGTGGTGTTCATCAACAGGTTTCCAACCACCTGAACTTGGAGAAGTTACATAAAATAAATACACTTCCAGTGCCTGATGTTCGCTAAAGTAAATCACTGGTGTTTTGAGTACAAAAAACTGACTGGAATGCTTAACTGTACAGATAGGGTTGCAGCGGTAACCGGTTTCACGGTATACCACGGTATTAAAATGCACGGTTATCATACCGTGTGCGTTTGCTTATTACCGGTAAAAAGCAAGCCAGCGGAGAAACTGACCCGCGCATGCGCAACTCCGCTCCGGTTCAGCTACTAAGCACACAGCAGTGAGAATGGCAGAAAGTGCATTAGACTTAACAAATTTTTTAACAAAAAAAAAAGCTTAACTAAAATCAGCGGCGAAAATGACGTAATCGCGGTGGCTCCGCCGGTGAGCGCGGGTCTCGCGCGCTGTCGATTCGCGAGGTCGTGCACGTCTCGAATTTTGTAACTTTGCGCGCGTCGCGCCTCAGCGCAATGAACAAAGTCATGTTTGCAGGGTTCATACACCTTTATAAGGTGGAATTAAAGCACTTGTACGTAACTTTAAAGGTCCGTTTCAATATTTCCCAGCACCTTAAACTTAATTAAGTTAAATATTTATACATATACTCAAAATAATTCGCTTTTTATTAAATTATTTAATGGTTGTTTATTTTCAAAACGCCCAGTCTTAACGTCTTCACGTTCTCTCGTGTTTCGTCCTGGAATTACAAGAGGCTCGTATTTGTTAACGTAATACAAAAGAACTGTGCCGAGTCGCGCGCTACGGTCACTAGTGAAAGTGTAAATCCATAGATTTTTAAGGTCCTTGCTTTCACTGGATGTGAAAGATGCCATTAATTTACATGCGTTCATTTTCAAAATTTTACGTGCCTGTTTTTCATATGTTAAAACCAGACTCGGTGTGAAAGCCTTAAAATAGAAATCTCTATTGTGAGGGTCATGTCAGAAATAAATCCTCTCTTTCTGCAGTATCTGGTTATATTCTAACTTGGCAGTACAACGGACGTTTACAACAGTTGTTGATCAGACACTGACCCAGGTTGAGTTTATCAGATATTAAATAATTTAAACTTAAATAATTGTACTGAAATCCATTATTTAGGTTTATCTAATTTTGCAGTATTTATTTAAACATGTGTACAGCTTATTTTTTTAAAGGAGACATTTTGTATACAATAGTTCCAGGTTTCTACAATAAATAGTTAATTGAACAAAAAAAACTTGTAATTTCTTTAAGGGTCAGTGTATCTTTTAATAATATACAAACTAACTGTGATACCGTGATAACCGTGATACCGCGGTATTTTCTGAGACGGTTATCATACCGTGAAAATCTCATACCGTTGCAACCCTATGTACAGATTATCATTATAACAGTATTTGACCTGGAGTGTTAGACTTTAAATCACTAACTAGCAGAGAACTGTATCTGTCAACGGGTGTTTCTCTTTAATATGGGCTCCCCTGAATGTTGGTGGTCTAATGTGTATGTTGTCAGGAGGAGACATGACTGATTTGGAGCGTACACGACAGTACCTGAACGAGGCATTTCAGTCAGGAGCGGTCACCTGCCTCATCTGTATCGCCTCTGTCAAGAGGACACAAGCGGTTAGAACACACACACACACACACACACACACACACACACACACACACGCTTGGTACCTGCATCATCTGTAACATAACATTTGTCTGCATTGTATTTCTCTCCGGGGTGTCCTCGGGGTTTTAACGCACTTATACATAAACCGACGAACCACGCGTCACACACTTAAATACGTAAACCAACGTACCAGGCGTCACACACTTATACATAAACCGACGTACCAGGCGTCACACACTTAAATACGTAAACCAACGTACCAGGCGTTACACACTTGTACATAAACCGACGTACCACGCATCATGCACTTATACATACACCGACGTACCACGCGTCACGCACTTATACATACA
Organism: Brachyhypopomus gauderio; assembly: GCF_052324685.1. Lineage (NCBI taxonomy): Eukaryota > Metazoa > Chordata > Actinopteri > Gymnotiformes > Hypopomidae > Brachyhypopomus > Brachyhypopomus gauderio. The sequence goes on from NW_027506871.1 coordinate 1,799,505, forward strand.
CCGACGTACCACGCGTCACGCACTTGTACATAAACCGACGTACCACGCGTCACGCACTTGTACATAAACCGACGTACCACGCGTCACGCACTTGTACATAAACCGACGTACCACGCGTCACGCACTTATACATAAACCGACGTACCACGCGTCACGCACTTATAAATAAACCGACGTACCACGCGTCACGCACTTATACATAAACCCGGCATACCACGCGTCACGCACTTATACATAAACCCGACGTACCACGCGTCACGCACTTATACATAAACCCGACGTACCACGCGTCACGCACTTATACATAAACCGACGTACCACGCGTCACGCACTTATACATAAACCCGGCGTACCACGCGTCACGCACTTATACATAAACCCGGCGTACCACGCGTCACGCACTTATACATAAACCCGACGTACCACGCGTCACGCACTTGTACATAAACCCGACGTACCACGCGTCACGCACTTGTACATAAACCCGACGTACCACGCGTCACGCACTTGTACATAAACCCGACGTACCACGCGTCACGCACTTGTACATAAACCCGACGTACCACGCGTCACGCACTTGTACATAAACCCGACGTACCACGCGTCACGCACTTGTACATAAACCGACGTACCACGCGTCACGCACTTGTACATAAACCGACGTACCACGCGTCACGCACTTGTACATAAACCGACGTACCAGGCGTCACGCACTTGTACATAAACCGACGTACCAGGCGTCACGCACTTGTACATAAACCGACGTACCAGGCGTCACGCACTTGTACATAAACCGACGTACCAGGCGTCACGCACTTGTACATAAACCGACGTACCACGCGTCACGCACTTGTACATAAACCGACGTACCACGCGTCACGCACTTGTACATAAACCGACGTACCAGGCGTCACGCACTTGTACATAAACCGACGTACCAGGCGTCACGCACTTGTACATAAACCGACGTACCACGCGTCACGCACTTGTACATAAACCGACGTACCACGCGTCACGCACTTGTACATAAACCGACGTACCACGCGTCACGCACTTGTACATAAACCGACGTACCACGCGTCACGCACTTGTACATAAACCGACGTACCACGCGTCACGCACTTGTACATAAACCGACGTACCAGGCGTCACGCACTTGTACATAAACCGACGTACCAGGCGTCACGCACTTGTACATAAACCGACGTACCAGGCGTCACGCACTTGTACATAAACCGACGTACCAGGCGTCACGCACTTGTACATAAACCGACGTACCAGGCGTCACGCACTTGTACATAAACCGACGTACCAGGCGTCACGCACTTGTACATAAACCGACGTACCAGGCGTCACGCACTTGTACATAAACCGACGTACCAGGCGTCACGCACTTTTAAAAAAGGTATTGAAACTAACTACAGAATTTTTGCATATGCCCTTCTCTCTCTCTCTCTCTCTCTCTCTCTCTCTCTCTCTCTCTCTCTCTCTCTCTCTCTCTCTCTCTGTGGACAGGTTTGGAGTTGTGTTGGGTGCTACTGTATCTTCCACATCCCATGTATTCAGAAATGGGCTAAAGACTCCATCTTTCTGGTCTCCTCAGCAACAGATGAGGATTTTGGGAAAAAAGACCACCCCTGGCCATGGTGAGGGACTGGCATCACTGCACAGACCCGCCCAGTTAATGAATATTCATGTGTAGTACATATTTCAGAAATAAAGTCCTTCCTCTCTCCCTGTAGTCCTAAATGTAGGTATGAGTATTCTCCTCAGCACACACCGAGTCGTTACTACTGTTACTGTGGGAAGGAGGCAGACCCCTCCCCCGATCCTTGGCTCCTCCCACATTCCTGTGGCCAGGTGTGTGACCGAGAGTTCAAGCCACCCTGTGGACACCGCTGCCTGCTGCTCTGTCATCCAGGTACACACACACACTCTCACACACACACTTGCTCTCTCTCTCTCTCTCTCTCTCTCTCTCTCCCTCCCCCTCTCTCTAGCTCTCCCCTCTTTGTCTCATGTGCTCCCTTGCTCTTTATCTCTGTCATGCACATGCACTCTCCCTTTCTCTTTCTTTCCCTCTCTCTCTTCTCTCCCTCCTTCTCTCTCTCAGATGATTTTAGTGTACTACCCCAACCAGTGTCCAGTGACTGTACATTTAGGGATGAAACTCTTGATACTGAGTGAGTGGATCTGATTGGATCATATCTGAGACCAAACGTGTGTGTGTGTGTGTGTGTGTGTGTTAGGTCCATGTCCTCCATGTCCGAAGATGGTGAGTGTGTCGTGTGTGTGTGGGAAGGCGGCCCCTGTACCTCGCCGCTGCAGTAATAAAGCCTGGACTTGTGGAAAGATCTGTAGCCGCACTCTCCCCTGCAGGATACACACCTGCGCACACACCTGTCACGCAGGTAACACACTCAAAAACCTCACACGCACATCTGCACATCTGTCACGCGTGTGACTGCAGAGCATGCATCTGTCACGTGTGTGATGAGTGTTTGCCCTTCACACACACGTTTGCAGGTTGCATACCTGTATAGAGTCACACAGGTAACACATTCTTATCTCTGTAGAATACACACCTGTTGTTTTAACATCTCCTTCCCACTGTGTGTGTGTGTGTGTGTGTGTGTGTGTGTGTACACAGGCGTGTGTGAGCCATGTCCTAGAGTGAGTCGACAGAATTGTGTGTGTGGCAGGAACCAAGCTGAGCGTCCGTGTGCCAGTCCGGTGTGGAACTGTGACCAGGTGACCCTCAGGTTTCTGTCACTTAATGATCCTTGAGAGGTGTGTGTGTGTGTGTAACCTTATCTGTCCATGCAGGTGTGTGGCCGGCCGTTGCCATGTGGGAATCACACGTGTGAGCGTGTGTGTCATGCAGGCGTGTGTGGGCAGTGTCCCCGCGCAGAAAACCGGACCTGCCCCTGTGGCAAAAGCAGTGAGTTACACTCGGTGTGTGTGTGTGTGTGGGTGTGGTGGACATCAGGGTGTTTCCACTGCAGAGAGAGCAGTGAATACACAAAGTACAAATCCCTGACGTTTGATCTGTTAATGTGTGTGTGTGTGTGTGTGTGTGTGTGTGTGTGTGTGTGTTAGAGTGTGCATTGCCCTGCACCGCTGATGTTCCTACCTGTGGGGACACCTGTGATAAGAAGCTGGACTGTGGTTTACACACCTGCTCCATGAGGTGCCATAGAGGACCCTGTGAAACCTGCAGACAGGTACACACACACACACACACACACACACTCACTCACTCACTGTTCTGCAGACCTGAGCTTCTCACTCTGTCCCTCACTAGCAGTGTTTTGGTCTGATAAATCTCATGCTTCATGTGTTCTGGGCTGAAACAGAATACAAAAGCCCATAATGTGTGTGTGTGTGTGTGTGTGTGTGTGTGTGTGTGTGTGTGTGTGTAGGAGGTAGAGAAGCACTGTCGTTGTGGCCGCTACAGTAAGTCTATGTCCTGCCATAAGGAGTATCTGTGTGAGTCCAAATGTAACCAGACACGCAACTGCAACAGACATCAATGCAGACGAAAGGTAACACACACACACACCCATACACACCCATACATGAACATATACACCCACACACACACACGAACACACACACACACACCCATACATGAACATATACACACACACTAGGCTTGGGCGATAATGCATATTTAGACAAACGATTATCGTCTCCAGAAATATCCCAATAAACGATTTTATTGCGTCAAAATTTATAGATGCAGTACCCCACGTGACCATTAGAGGGCCTTTCATGCCTCAGTTACATTATCATATTATTTCCGCCTGTGTTAGTGATCTGCATTTCAGTGGAACAGTTAGAGAGAATGATAACAGCAAATCTTAATTCTGGAATAGTTGTGTTAAAGAAGAAGAAATAATATTAGTAACACATTTTCCTGATACATGTATATTACTCGTAAATAGAATTAATGTATTTTAACAGTACAGATCAATTCATACACAAATATTCTCATTTGTTCTCATCTAACTTTTAGCCGTTACAGCATTTTTGCAGTCACGACTACAGGAACTACAGACATCAGGCATTTTGCAAATATTTTATTTTATTTATAGCAATGAATTATGAACGTCAAATTACGAACTTGGAAAAAACTTGTAAAGCATTTTAAACAAATCTTCTAAATAAAATAAATAGTTGAAGTGGTGTTTGTTTGGATTGGCAAAATATGCTAAAACAAATTGCACAAAATTGTATATTTGGTAACAAACAAACATTTCTCTACCATTTATGCATTCTTTGCTAGGAAGACACACATGCTAACCTTGTCAGATTAAAGATGAGAACGAGAGCAGGTAACAACATTTCCAGCTATGCTGAAAACACGCTCGGATGGAGTTGTCAATGAATAAAACTCCGCTGTCTTGAGCAAACACTCAATGTCAGCTCGAACATTAATATACATTTCAGGCACCGCTGTCTTGCTAAAGTACTTACGGCTTGGTAGCTCGTACTGTGAATTAAAGGTTTTTAACATTTCTTTGAATGATGACTTTTGGACTGTGTTGAATGGCAAGCAAACCCTTCACTAAATAACGTGTTACACTCATGGTGCACTCTCGCCACTTAACGCTGTCACGTTTGTATTTTGTACATTTTGCAAAAGTACTTGTGATTGTTGACTGACTCGATGAACTTTGTTCTCCTCTGTGGGTAGAACCCAGTTTAACATGCTGACCTGGATGATGAATGCTAAGATGTGCTTGCAAATTGGTGGTGTTACCACCTTTTGTGGTGATCCTTTTTCTGCGTAGACGACATGTAACATTGTTAATATCTAACGGCTTTCCATGTTCATCGGGTTGGAAACCAAAATATTGCCAAACTGCCGCTGTAACACCTTTTTTCTGTACAAGCTCATCCATTTCTTTCACCATCTACTGGGAAATAAGTCACGTAGAGGAGTTCGTTTCATTTGAATGTACCCAGAATTCCTTTCAATATTTTCAAATGCCATTTTAAAAGCGCAGATTTGTAGTTAATTAGCTGGTAATTTTGTTGTGTATATACATAAACACCACCCTTTCTGTTCTATAGAGCTAACATTTTCTTAAACCATAGATTGTATAAAGTTTGTATAAAGTCAGTCGTTAAATAGAGATGCTGCAAAAATGTGCTTTGCTGGTAAACAACAATGGTACTTGATAAAAACGAGTAAAATGGAACGATAATTTGCGTAATATCGGCAAAGGTTTAAATGATTGCGATATTCGATAATATCGTTTATAGGCCCAAGGCTAACACACACCCATACATGTACATATACACACACACCCACACATACATGAACATACACCACCCCACACACACCCATACATGAACATATACACACACACCCCCCCATACATGAACACACACCACCACCACCACACACACACACACCCACCCATACATGAACACACACCACCATACACACACACACACCCTTACATGAACACACACCACCACACACACACCCATACATGAACACACACCACCTCACACCCACACACACCCATACATGAACACACACCACCTCACACCCACACACATACATGAACACACACCACCTCACACCCACACACCCATACATGAACACACACCACCACACACACACACACCCATACATGAACACACACCCCACACACACACACACACACACACGACATTTAGTCTTGAATGTATGTTAACACAAGCACACATTACTGAGGTAAAGCCGACATGTCAAACTCTTTATAGTTAGACTGTGTGTGTGTGTGTGTGTGTGTGTGTGTGTGTAGTGTTGCCCAGGTAACTGTCCACCATGTGATCTGAGCTGTGGCAGAACACTGGGCTGCAGGAACCACAAGTGTCCTTCAGTCTGTCACCCAGGTACACACACTCTCACACACACTCACACTCACACACTCACACTCACACACTCACACTCTCACACTCACACTCTCACACACTCTCACACACACACACTCTCACACACACACACTCTCACACACACACACTCTCACACACACACACTCTCACACACACACACTCTCACACACACACACACACACACTCACACACACACACACTCACACACACACACACACACACACACTCACACACACACACACTCTCACACACACACACATGCACACACACACACACACACACACACACGTCCCACAGTCTTCACCCAGGTACACACACACACTCACACACACACACACGTCCCACAATCTTCACCCAGGTGCACACTTACTCACACTCGTGAGGACCAAACACACGAATGTGGCACTGTTCCATGACCTTTAACCTCCAGTTCAGGTAGCAGTCTAAATCCACCCATGTCCAGATAGCACGGTACTGTCCCACAGCAGTTCTATTGCTGCGTGGTGTGTGGTGATGAAGACCACCATCATCATCATCACATCACCCGTCACCGAGTAACCAGGCGCACTTCAGCCTCTCCTCTGGTATTTTAATGATTTGACCTTTGGGGTGTTTGTGTTTGAGAGAGATAAACAAGCAGAAGAGAGGTCAGTGTGTCGGAGTTTAAAGGTCATCAGTACCTGGTATAATGAGTCTGTGATCTCTCCCTCTGTGGTGACGGGGTTGTGGGGGTGAAACGTGGGGCCTGGAGCCCCAATGGAGGTGTGGCGTTATCTAAATGTCACCTGGGGGGGGAGTGTGTGTGTGTGTGGGGGGGGGGGGGGGGGGGTGTGAGTGTGTGTGTGAGACAGCATGAGGGTGTGTGTGTGTGTGTGTGTGTGTGTGTGTGTGTGTGTGTGTGTGTGAGAGGCAGTGTGGGTGTGTGCAGCTAGAACTTCTAAAAAGGCCCCATATCCCCCCACATGGATCAACACGGGGCTTTTGCATCCAACGTTTATACCCACATCTGAGCTTGTGTGTGTGTGTGTGTGTGTGTGTGTGTGTGTGTGTGTGTGTGTGTGTCAGGGAGCTGCTACCCCTGTCCTGAGGTGGTGCAGGTGAAGTGTGCGTGTGGTTCCACATCTCTGAGTGTTCCCTGTGGGAGAGAGAAGAACACCAAACCACCACGCTGTAGAGAACTGTGCAGGTACACACACACACATATACACACACACACACATATACACACACACACACACACATATACACACACACATACACACACACACACATACACACACATGCATGTGCACACGCACAGAACATAAACAATTAATAATTTGTCTTCTGTCTGTATGCACGTGTGTCTGTCTTTGCGTGCTTGCGCGTGCGTGCACGTGTGTGTGTGTGTGCGCACGTGCGCGTGCGTGCGCGTGTGTGTGTGTGTGTGTGTGCGCGTGTGTGTGTGTGTGTGTGTGTGTGTGTGTGTGCGCGCGCGTGCGTGCGTGCGCGTGCGTGTGTGTGTGTGTGTGTGTGTACAGTAAGCCCTCCTCCTGTCACCACTCCTCTCGTGAGCGCCACAGGTGTCATTTTGGGCCCTGCCCCCCCTGTCAGCAAGAGTGCCAGACGCCCCTGCCTACCTGCACACACCTGTGTCCCCAACCCTGCCACGACCAGGTGCTGCTCAAAGCCAACCCCCCGGTGAGACTCCACACACCCCACACACACCCCACACACATCGCTGGACTATGAAAGGAGTGGAGTGTGGTGTAGTGTAATGGGAGGTGGGGTATGTACAGTGTTTGGTGTGATGGATGGAGTGACGTAGTGTGATATGGTGTGGTAGGTGGTGTAATGTGGTGTGGTGTGTTGTGTTGTAGTGGGTGGTGTGATATGGTGTGGTAGGTGGGTGTTTTAAGTGTGACTTGAGCATGAACAAGGATCCCAAAACAGAAGACCTCACTCACCCTACCTGTGTGTGTGTGTGTGTGTGTGTGTGTGTGTGTGTGTGTGTGTGTGTGTGTGTGTGTGTGTGTGTGTGTGTGTGTGTGTGTTTTTTCCAGGCACAGTTAGCTGGTCCGTGGGAACAGCCTTCAGCTCCAGTGTTTAAGTACAAGGCTTTACCCTGTCCACCCTGCCAGGTCCCTATACCCACGTACGTACACACACACACTCACCCCGTCACCCACGTACGTACACACACACACTCACCCCGTCACCCACGTACGTACACACACACACTCACCCCATTACCCACGTACGTACACACACACTCACCCCGTCACCCACGTACGTACACACACACACACACACACCCGTCACCCACGTACGTACACACACACACACTCACCCCGTCACCCCGTCACCCACGTACGTACACACACACACACACTCACCCCGTCACCCACGTACGTACACACACACACACACTCACCCCGTCACCCACGTACGTACACACACACACTCACCCCGTCACCCACGTACGTACACACACACACTCACCCCCGTCACCCACGTACGTACACACACACACACACTCACCCCGTCACCCACGTACGTACACACACACACACACTCACCCCGTCACCCACGTACGTACACACACACACACACTCACCCCGTCACCCACGTACGTACACACACACACACACTCACCCCGTCACCCACGTACGTACACACACACACACTCACCCCCGTCACCCACGTACGTACACACACACACACTCACCCCGTCACCCACGTACGTACACACACACACACTCACCCCGTCACCCACGTACGTACACACACACACACTCACCCCGTCACCCACGTACGTACACACACACACACTCACCCCGTCACCCACGTACGTACACACACACACACTCACCCCGTCACCCACGTACGTACACACACACACTCACCCCGTCACCCACGTACGTACACACACACACTCACCCCGTCACCCACGTACGTACACACACACACTCACCCCGTCACCCACGTACGTACACACACACACACTCACCCCCGTCACCCACGTACGTACACACACACACACACTCACCCCGTCACCCACGTACGTACACACACACACACTCACCCCGTCACCCACGTACGTACGTACACACACACACTCACCACGTCACCCACGTACGTACGTACACACACACACTCACCCCGTCACCCACGTACGTACGTACACACACACACTCACCCCGTCACCCACGTACGTACGTACACACACACACTCACCCCGTCACCCACGTACGTACGTACACACACACACTCACCCCGTCACCCACGTACGTACGTACACACACACACTCACCCCGTCACCCACGTACGTACGTACACACACACACTCACCCCGTCACCCACGTACGTACACACACACACTCACCCCGTCACCCACGTACGTACACACACACACTCACCCCGTCACCCACGTACGTACACACACACACTCACCCCGTCACCCACGTACGTACACACACACACTCACCCCGTCACCCACGTACGTACACACACACACTTACCCCGTCACCCACGTATGTACACACACTCACCCCGTCACCCACGTACGTACACACACACATTTTGTGTATTTCTATACATTCTCTCAGATGTACTCTTACACATTTATGAAAAGCACCAGACCCACACACCCACCCCGTCACCCACGTCCAGACGACCCACACACCCACCCAGTCACCCATGTCTTTCCCAGAAGTATTAAACAGCGTTTTTGTACATTCTTCTTTCAGTGTAAACCTGTCATAGCTTGTAATATGTAGCAAACAGTGCATTAGTGTGTGTGGGTGGGTGGTTGTGTGTATTTTCAGCTGTGTGCGTGCATGCATGATGGGTTCAAGTAAATATTGTAACATTTGGTATATTTCTCTCTCCACAGGGCCTGTCTTGGGAAACATGAGGTAAATGTTTTATGACGCGCGCGCACACACACACACACACACACACACACACACACACACACACACACACACACACACACACACAGACTGCCTCTCATTCGCCCTCCTGCTTTCTATTGTTGGATTAGTTCATTGTTCAGTTGGTCCTTTTTTGGTCGTTGTTTACTCTGCTTGGTGGCCCAGTGTCTCTGATAAGGCTGGAGGCGATAACCAGGCTCATCTCGGTCCCTGCTGAAATGCCACCCTGATGGGGTGTTGGGGAGGGTGTGGGGGGCATTCTGTGCACTACATTTTATTGTTGTGCAGTACATGGAGTGAGAGGTAGAAAGTGTTCTGAGTGACTAGGAAGTGAGAAAGTGCTCGTATGAGACAGGCACAGATAGTGAGACACACCAAATCCATTCAGTGTTGTTAATCACTTAGTTCCTGTGGTTCCTGTGTGTTGGGAGGTGCGTTGATACTGGGAGGACTGGGTTGAGAAAACTGCTGTATTTCAACACTTTCCTTTGTTTGTTCTACAGAATTCTGCATTTTCCTTTATGACATCACAGTGCCCTCTGTTTCATATGATTCCTCAGGTTCCTTTATGACATCACAGTACCGTCTGTTTCATATGATTCCTCGAGTTCCTTTATGACATCACAGTACCCTCTGTTTCATATGATTCCTCGAGTTCCTTTATGACATCACAGTACCCTCTGTTTCATA